>NC_135869.1:27220131-27342631 GCF_031162955.1 Sander vitreus | reverse complement strand
GAGTACAAACCTTCCTGACGTGTCTCTTGTTTTCAGAACTCTATCAAACTGGGTCTATGAGTTTGATAAGTGGGCCCCATCGGTCGTGAAAGTCTCCTACAAGGTTAGTGGCACCTACTTGGATATTATAGTCACTACAGTCCTGATTCCTATATCTGAAATCGGCCGATACCAAGTACCGATCTGATACCAGTGAGTTAAAATATGTATACATAACACTGTATGGATGTCGATAGAGATAGATATTTTATTTATCCCGAAGGAAATTAAGGTGTCCAATAGCTTATACACAACATAAATACACACTAGAGTCCGACCGATAAAGGATTTTTAAGGCCGATATCGATACAAATATTTGGTGATTTTCCGATATATCGGCCGACATATATTTAAAAAAAAAAAAGGACGCATAACAAAACATAAACAGATTTCCCTAACATTAGTTATTTGTAGTTATTTATGAGTCCTCACTAAAATAATACAATAATACAGTTTAAAAAATAATGTTTGGTTTATTGTCACAACAGAACATCAACATATATAAAAGTTCTGATAAATAAAATGTATAAAAATACAAACGTAAGATATGAAACTTAAAGGGTTAGCTTTGCAGGCTACTGTTATAGAGTGGCGAAGAATTTACTTCTGGTTTGGTCTGCTGCTAATGTTAGTCAGAGCTAACATTAGCAAATGCCTGTTGTATTCAAGTGACACTATTCCTTTTTAAAGTAGATTTTTTTTTGGGGGGCAAAATTACGTTGTATTGGAACAGCATGAAAGCCGAGGCACTCTTGTTGAAGAAAATATTAAAAGCCTTTATTGATGCAGCTGATGCAAAGCAAAAGGTAAAAAACATGCACCGTGTACCCTTATTCAGGGTGACAGAAGGCCTTTGTGCCGCAACGCGTTGGTGCGTATTTTTTACCTTTTGCTACGCATCGGCCACATCAATAAAGGCTTTTTAATATTTTCTTCAACAAGATTGCCTTGGTTTTCATACTGTTCTGATACTATTGGATCTGCACCAAAGAGCACCTTGTTAGAGTTTCTTCTACCAACACCAAAAAGAAGTGCTCCTTTTTTCTCTGTCTTCACTTGCGTGGTATTGGATCGGTGCATAGACTCGCGTACTCGCCGGTACCAGCGTTTTAGGCAGTATCGGAGGCACTTGGGAACAACTCTACTCGTCAGACACTTTTTTTTATGATCGTAAGAGTGTAAAGGCCACTTATGCTTTTAATGATTTATGCCGTTGAAAATACACGCTAAGCAAATTGTGTTCCATTTCCAGGGGTCTCCAGCTGCTCGCCGTGCTTTCATTCCCATCTTGCGCAGCGGCAAGTTCAACGTGCTGCTCACCACATACGAGTACATTATCAAAGATAAGCAGGTGCTAGCAAAGGTAAGGAAGCATCTTTAGCTTTAGGTCACATGGCTCAGTTTTTCTCCGCCTTTTGCCTCTCTTTCTAACTTTCACGTCTTTCTCCCCCCAAGCTTCGTTGGAAGTACATGATTGTGGACGAAGGCCACCGTATGAAGAACCACCACTGTAAACTGACCCAGGTCTTGAACACTCACTACTTGGCCCCGCGCCGCCTGCTGCTCACAGGCACTCCACTGCAGAACAAGCTGCCCGAGCTCTGGGCCCTGCTTAACTTCCTCCTGCCCACCATCTTCAAGAGCTGCACCACGTTCGAACAGTGGTTCAACGCCCCCTTCGCCATGACTGGAGAGAAGGTGAGTCCAGGTCTGGGAGGCAGGGTTCAAAACCAGCCAAATGGGTAGTGAATGTTCAAATGATACCAGCCACTCAATAGATGACCTTTTTGTTTTTTGGCTGGTGAGTGAAGCAAATCTACCATCCAATTGTTTTGTTTTTTTTTGGGGGGGGTTGTGCTGGCTGAATTCGAGCTAAAGTCGCTGTAGCTTTACGGTAGGGTTCCACACAGCGAAATTTCGCTTCGCTCTCATTGAGGTTATCAGGTTATCAGCGCTGTATCATGAATATTAGTATGTGATTAAAATGTTTCTACACAAACATTGGTACTTGTATTAACACAAATTGTGATTTGTATGTCACAGGAACTCAGTCAGGGCACACACACCACTAAATAGACCACTGTATATGTTAGTTTAAACACTCAAACTTCTCAGCTAGCCGACAGGCTAATCGTTAGCATGTTCGGACATTGGATTTCATTGTTAGCTTAGCCAGGCAGCTAGGCTACTTGTGCATTTGTTTGATTACATGTTTTGTTGGCGAACATGACGCTTGTATCAACACAGATGTCACAAGCTACAATAGCAACAATAGCTTTCTAGCAAACTACCTGCTAGCTACCTATGCTACCTAGCGCCAACCCTCTATGCTAGCGGCCTAGCAGCCGGTGTTCTGTTGCGGTCTGGCGTGTTGTTTTCGCGACCACGCCCCAGAGGCAATATTTCGCTGGCCGAAATTTGCTTGGTGTTTTCGCTGTGTGGAAACCTACCGTTAGTCTCCTCCCAGTGAAATCTCCGTGGATAGTTAGAGGGAGGGAGCGGGGTGTGCTAGCTAGCTAACTTGCTGACTAAGCATAAGATGAGTCCACTGCCCATACAGCTACTGTAGCTAACGTAATTCAATTGTTAGCTAGCCCAGCGCTGTTATCCACGTTCCAAACAACCATACTAAAAATAAATGAATGGGCACGTTGAACGTTCTAGTAACGCTATAACGTTAACATACACATTAGCTTGGTGGCTGGCATGAGCCACGTGTCATAGTATCACATGGTAGGAAGATATTGACAGAAAAGAAGTGAGTATTAGATACGTTGAACGAATACTGACACCAAAATCGTGTAATCGAGTACTCACCCCCATCCCTACCAGGTAGCATTTACAAATAAATCTCCATATTACAATATTTGTTTGTCTTTTGCTATGTTTTGTATTAAAGCTATGGACCGTTTTTTGTGTCCTGAATAAAGAATAAAGTAATGAACTGCAGTATTGCATCACTGAGTGTTAGATAAGACTCAAATACATCACAATACTGCACTAAGTACAACTTGCACAAACAAAGGTTTTACTGACATCTTTATAAATATTATTTAAGTGGTTGTACATTTTTATTAGCGTCTTGTATGTACGTTTGTACATTCTTTCCTTTGTATTTTTTTATCTTTATTTTTGAACAGTTCTTATATTTTATCCTATTTATTATTTCTTCTGTATTCTGTATGCATGCTGTGTATATTTTGCTGCTGTAGCACTGACATTTCCCAATTCAGGATCAATAAAGTCTATGTAATCTAATCTAAAATGTTGGATGTGCCCCCCCTCATCCTCAAGGTTGACCTGAATGAAGAAGAGACCATCCTGATCATCCGACGTTTACACAAAGTGCTCAGGCCTTTCCTGCTGCGCCGACTCAAGAAGGAAGTGGAGGCCCAGCTGCCCGAGAAGGTCGGCCTGTTTCATCCTTCACGATTTCATTCCTGCATGAGTGGTTCCCAATCTTTCTGTGGATATTTATTAAATCAAGTAATCGATATAATTCGGTGTCTTTGCTGATTATAGATCTTTGTTTGTTGGTTTGTAGGTGGAGTATGTGATAAAGTGCGACATGTCGGCCCTACAGAGGGTTTTGTACCGACACATGCAGGCCAAGGGAGTCTTGCTCACAGATGGATCAGAAAAAGACAAGAAGGTAAGAACCAGTGCCGGGATAGCTCAGTTGGTAGAGCGGGCGCACATATATAGAGGTTTACTCGTCAACGCAGCGGGCCCGTGTTCGACTCCGACCTGTGGCCCTTTGCTGCGTGTCATTCCCCCTCTCTCTACCCTTTAATGTCTTCAGCTTTCCTATCAAAATAAAGGCTGAAAATGCCCAAAAAATTAAAAAAAAAGATGGTAAGAACCAGAAGAAAAAGTCTTTCAGTTCCGTGAAATCTTATTTTGTAGACATTTAAAATATATTAAATGTATAATGTATAATTATTATTTAATGCTCTAAAATAATTAGAAACTAAAAGGTGTTTTTTCCTCCTCTTCTAATCTTTTTCCCAGGGTAAAGGTGGCACGAAGACCCTGATGAACACTATCATGCAACTGAGAAAGATTTGCAACCACCCCTACATGTTCCAGCACATTGAGGTACCAGACAGATACCACCTTTCTATACAGTAGTAATAAGAGTAGACACAGTTTCAGATAGAATTCATGGCAACACACATGTTTGTTTTGATTTCCAGGAGTCTTTCTCTGAGCATCTTGGCTATTCTGGTGGAATCGTGAGTGGGTACGTGAAGCTTGAACTGTGTGTGTGTGTGTGTGTTCTCCACGTGTGTGTCTTATTCAGGGGGTTGATGCATATGGAGGACCTCCAGGGACATGGGAATTGAAATAGAAATAGAGTATTTGGTCTCTGGTCCTACCAGACTCTGGTACACCAGCCTGGTCCTACCAGACTCTGGTACACTAGCCTGGTCCTACCAGACTCTGGTACACTAGCCTGGTCCTACCAGACTCTGGTACACTAGCCTGGTCCTGCCAGACTCTGGTACACTAGCCTGGTCCTACCAGACTCTGGTACACTAGCCTGGTCCTACCAGACTCTGGTACACTAGCCTGGTCCTACCAGATCTACCAACCACTCTGGATCTGCCATAACTAATCGCTAACGTTTGGTCGTGACGTCGGCTTAGCATTGCTAGCGTTAGCCTTAGCCAACTCCTTCACCACTAACGGAGCGAGCTGGAAAATCAAACTGTTCCCGAACCCCGTGGGGAGGAGGGCCACAACATCATGGCCCCCAACACAACTCAGCAAAGATTGTTCTTTAACTTCTGGATATTCAGCAGCATCTTTCTCCGCCGCCATTACTGAACTACAACTCAAACTAGAGCACGACCTCAACGTCATCGTTCTCAGACACTCCCTCTGTTCTCTGATTGGACCGGTAAAGATTTGGCCGGAGAGAACCCGCAAATATACCCAAAACCCAGACGGAGTACTGAAGGAAAATGAAAATTGAGCGGAAGTACGTAGGAGGGCGGAGCCAGGCTAGTGGCCTTATTCAGGTGGGGTAAAACAATGCAAATTAGCATGGGAACAAGCTCTCTGATTGGTCAGTGAGCTGCACCTGCCTCAAAGACTCCATCTAGACTGGTTAGCTTTCGTTCCCAGAGAGACCGCAGTAGCCTTATAGTTTATGAAAACCATAAACGCTTATATTAACACTTACATTACCTAAAATCAGAAGTGTAAGAAAAATGTCCACTCTAATTTCGAATACTAATAATTTTGGTCCCTCAACAAATCTTCTGCCCGTCCAGCCCGGACCTGTACCGCTCCTCTGGGAAGTTTGAGCTGCTGGATCGCATCCTGCCCAAGCTGAGGGCCACCGACCACAAAGTGCTGCTCTTCTGTCAAATGACCTCACTCATGACCATCATGGAGGACTACTTTGCCTACCGTAACTTCAAGTACCTGCGTCTGGACGGTGAGCCCTCTGACCGAGTATTTGTGGGCCTGGCGCTGTCACCTCATCATACGGAAACGATGAGAGATTCACTTCCTTTTTACGATCTGATCTTTCCCCGTCCCTACAGGAACCACCAAGGCAGAGGACCGTGGCATGCTGCTAAAGACATTCAACGACCCGGCCTCGCAGTACTTTGTGTTCCTGCTCAGCACCAGGGCTGGAGGCCTGGGCCTCAACCTGCAGTCGGCCGACACCGTCATCATCTTTGACAGCGACTGGAACCCACATCAGGTACTGAAACGCAAATATATACTGTAGGGGTGTCACGGTTTCTATTTTAAAATGAAAATTAAGCGAAATAAGCTTTCAATTTCGAATATCGGAAGCAGGATTGGCATTGCCCCCCAGCATTAATGTATCTTTCTACCCCCATGCCTACTTGTGCTTGTCCGAAGAAAAATGACAACAGACGCAGCGTAGCTAGTGTGTTCTCTAGGTTTGTGGAAGACTTGGGTGCACGTATTTGTCCGGGGGGTTTTAGAGGTCCGCCGTCAAGAAAATGTTACGTTTTTTCAGTTTGGACCATTATTATGACCATATCTGTGTCTAAAACTTGGGAAAAGCTAGAGCAGATAAAACATAAATAACTCTTTAAAAAGCTTAAAGACAACTACAATCATCAGATCTGAGAGAAGTCATTTGGGAACATTCATTTGGCTTAGGTGGTGCCCAAAACGGCTTAAGAAACTCTTGTTACAACTGTTGTTGTAAAGTGCCCTTCTGCTACAGTATACTGTATAGTGACTCTTATGGCCCTGACACACCAACCCGATAATCGGCCGTCAGACAGTCTGGCGAGGTCAGTGTCTCGAGTCTGTTCGGTGTGTTCCGTGAAAAAGAAAAATGACAAAAGAACGTTGAGAAAAAAAGGTTCAAAAACAAGCGCAGGAAAAATCAACAGACATCAGAATAGTGTTTTTAAGATTATTTCTGGGGCATTTGATGCCTTTATTTATAGGACAGCTGAAGACATGAAGGGGGTGAGTGACAGGGGGAATGACATGCAGCAAAGGGCCGCGGGTTGGAGTTGAACCTGCGGCTGCTGCGTCAAGGCGTAAACCTCTATATATGGGCGCCCGCTCTACCAGGTGAGCCACCCAGGCGCCCTAATTTTAAGTTGTGACCCATAAAAACAAAAAGTTGTATGGTCAACGGAAAGATAACACAAGGGACTCTATTTTAACGATCTAATCCACTTCTGCTAGTTTGACGGCAGAAAAAAGGGTCCGTGTGCCGGGTGCATGGTTCAACAGGGTTGTTCTTAGTGTCTTCATTAATCAGAGGTGTGTTTTGGGCGTAACATGCAATCAACCAATCAGAGATCATCTCCCATTCCCTTTAAAAGCCAGGTGCGTTTGGACCTTGGAGCATTGCTGTTATGATGGAGGATTTGCACCGTAATATTGTTATTTGTAATCTTCTGCATGTGTGTGTGCTGCTGTGCGTCCCTGTGTGTGTAACAAGCATAGTGTGCACGCACTCTGCACGAGCCTAGGAGCATTTTACTAATGCTCTGTTAAAATAACAATGAAATGCTGCGTTATTGACTTTAGACCAGGTTTTTGTTGGTCAATGGTGCCATCACTTCCTGCTGCCTCAAGATAGCAATACGCCCAGAATGCACCTGAACACACCTCCCTGTATGACCAGCACGCCCAGAATGTACCTGAACACACCTCCCTGTAAGACCAGCATGCCCAGAATGCACCTGAACACACCTCCCTGTAAGACCAGCACGCCCAGAATGCACCTGAACACACCTCCCTGTAAGACCAGCACGCCCCATGGGCGCACAGATGGGCGCAGGTGCATTTGCTATTTAAACGACGTGGGCGCTGGACGGGAAATCGACAAACCCTGACATAGCAAAGACACTTGTGTTGGGCGTTGCGCTGCGCCGGGTGAGATAGGGCCCAAGGGTTAAAAAGGTCTTAAATTTGACTTGGTAAAACCTGCAGATAACCTGTTTAATTTCGTGTGTAAAAGTAACAAAGATTTCCAGTACTGATTGAGTTTTTCCTGTCACAAGTTTTCCCCCCTCACCACAACCGCTCCCTCCACCTGACATAACCCGCTTGTTTGTGCTCCTCCCAGGACCTGCAGGCCCAGGACCGCGCCCACCGCATCGGTCAGCAGAACGAGGTGCGCGTGCTGCGCCTCTGCACCGTCAACAGCGTGGAGGAGAAGATCCTGGCGGCAGCCAAGTACAAACTGAACGTGGACCAGAAGGTCATCCAGGCGGGCATGTTCGATCAGAAGTCGTCCGGCTGCGAGCGTCGGGCCTTCTTACAGGCCATCCTGGAGCACGAGGAACAGGACGAGGTCGGGGCTCGAGGAGGCTGTCGTACTAGGGGGGCGTGGGTGGGTGTGATCTGAACCTGTCGCCATATTGCCCACCCACCCACATCTGCCTGTGTGCTGCCTCACCTCTCCATTCTTTTCTCTTTCTCTTCATTTCTCTCTCCTTCCCCAGGATTTGTGAGCTTTCATCAATCCAGACTTCTCCTTTCTGTATTTCTGCTTCAAACCTTCGATGGTTACAATGATACTATGAGACGCTGATATAAAAACCTTCCCCTTTTTTACTCCTCTTTTCTCTCTCTGCTGTTTTTTCTCTGCAACTATACTTTGTTTCATAGGGATGCATCACTTCATCGGCCAATATTCGTGTTGATACCTAACGGCAAATAAGATGACGTTTACCGATGGTGGTGGCCGATATTTATCTGTTGTGTCGCAACAGGGAATAAAGATTATTTTTTGGGCTTTTCCGCCTTTCATTTTGACAGGACAGCTAGGTGAGAAAGGGGAGAGAGAGGGGGGAAAGACATGCAGGAAATCGTCACAGGACGGATTCGAACCCTGGACCTCTGCGTCGAGGCATTAACCTCTCAGTATATGTGCGCCTGCTCTACCCGCTGAACCACACCGGCCACAGTGTAGCATCAATTTTGCGCCGGCTGCCGCTGCATCTTACGTTGGTTATTAGCGGTCGGACTCTAAAACTCGGCAACCATGTGTGGTTTGTTCATGAATGAAAAGTGAAAGACAATATTACACTGTCAGAGAAAGATCAGCTACTAGAACGTTGTATTGTGTACGAAAAACACAAAGTGAAAGATAGGCTTATATATGTTTCTATAGATCTACATTTAATCTGTTTCACAAAGCTGTGAAAGTACCGAAATGTTTCCTCATTGAGCAGGTAGTTGTATAGCAGCTAAAAATAATCTTTTTATTTGAAGAAGGTTAAGTTGGAGGTTGTTTCATGAGTTTGTATGGTTGAATTCAGAGATAATGAAGGGCTACATCATTTTAAAACCGTTTCCCTCGCACAAAACGGGGAATAAATAACAATAACGACATCTATCGGCCAAATTGTAATTTTAAACATCAGTATCGGCCCAGAAGTTAATTGGTGCATTGCTACTTTTTATCCCTCTTTTTTCTCTCTGCTTTTCTATCCTGCAATAATGCTTTTTTTGCCTCCTAACTGTAACAGGACAATGTAGTTCTACTGATAACTCAAACATTCACTAATTCTAAGCTATTTACACTGTATTGAATACATTTCCCCCCCCCTTCTGTGTAGGTGAGAGTTACTAGTTCAAAGACGTGGCTCTGAGGTGCCACATTAAGCTGCCTTCGCCTCCTTCCACTCACTCGTCTTTGTTTGTCTGCAGGAGGAAGACGAAGTGCCCGATGACGAGACGGTCAATCAGATGATAGCCAGAAGTGAAGAGGAGTTTGAACAGTTCATGGTTAGTCCCTCTTTTCCATATCGATTATTAGATACTTTGTCGTTTTACAATCTGACTCCACTGATCCCAAAGTAGCCCACAAAGCAAGCGGGGAATCTGCTTTCAGCTTCTACACTCTAAGGCTATGTTCACACTTTTGTGACACGAAAAAGTCGGGGCTTGGGCGCTTTTGTAGTAAGAAAAGAAAAGAAAAGCTGGTGTTTTTATTCCAAAAAGCAGCTGAGAGTGTCTTTTGTTGCTGTAACAGCTACTGCTGCAATATCCTAGCTAAAGCGCTATGTGGAGCGGTGCTAACGTTAAATAAAACAAAAGGGTGGAGCGAGCTAGAGAAAGAACGGAGAGAGCAGTGCTAACGTAGAAAACCGAGAGTTCCCTGTACACAGAGCACCCGGTCATATATAACTCGCTGTGCCAAGACTCCATGTTTTCTTGTTATGGAAACTCCGCTTGTCATTGGTCGGCTGTCAAAAAAGCGCTTGACGAAGGGCGTTTATTTAGAAAAGTGGAACCTTTTTCAACTTCAAAAAGACGCTCCGAGCTGCAGAAAATGAAGTCAGCAGTGGCGTTAAAAAAACACTATATAATAACTACATTATAATGTAAAACAAGACGCTGGCAGCTTGAAAAAAGACGCCAAGTGTGAGCAGAGCCCAAGACTGTGGAACATCCTGCCCAGTTAGATCACAAACGCCAGCTCGCCTGACTCTTTTAAAACTCAAATGAGTTTCAAAATTCAGGCTTTTTTCTACTTTTAGCTCTGTCCCTTTTTTTATAGTTTTTTTTATTCTCTTCTTATGAACGTCTCTTATGTATGTTGTCATTTCTGTGTATGTTTTTTCTTTGTCGTTTTGATACCACACTCTAAAGCACTTTGAGCTGCTTTTAAATGTATGAAAGGTGCTATACAAATAAAGCTATTATTATTATTATTAAAGTTACTAATCGCATGCTGCGTTTTTGTGTCTTAATTCCAGCGCATGGATCTGGACAGACGCCGCGAGGACGCCCGCAACCCTAAGAGGAAACCGCGTCTGATGGAGGAGGACGACATGCCCAGCTGGATTCTGAAAGACGACGCCGAGGTCGAGAGGCTAACGTGCGAAGAGGAGGAGGAGAAGATGTTTGGCCGCGGATCGCGCCAACGCAAGGAAGTGGACTACAGCGACTCGCTCACTGAGAAACAGTGGCTCAAGGTGGGACGTTATGTTCAGTTGTTCAGGCTCTCATGAACAACTTGTTGTAGTTATGAAAGGTAATCCGTATGTATTCCACATATTTAATACTGAATGCACCACATTGGCTGCCGCTGTAAAAGGCCGCAAAGATCCACGTTGGGAGATGGTCGGGGGGTTTCAAGACGGGGGAGCGGAGTTCATGTCCCGGAAGAAGTTAAGGGGAAGACGTTCACCCAGGAAACGGGTGTTTGTGTCCCGGCAGTGCTAATTAAAGGACAAATCCGGCGCAAAATGAACCTAGGAGTTAATAACACACGTGTACCGAGTCGACCGTTCTCTGGGATACGTTTTCATGCTAATCAAATGTGATCAGTTTTAGCGCAAACCGCTAATTAGCTTATAACGCTAGTCGTCAGCGGGTAAAGTAACAAGAAATCTCTATTTCTACACCACTAACAAGGCTCAAAATATCACCACACTTCCACGGTAGCATCATGAGGGTCCCTACATGTAAACTGAAGCATTGAGAACTTTGTACGTGTACAGACAGTTTATTAAAAAGATAGTTTAGAAAGACAGTACCGTTCGCTGGCGCCATCTTGGGAAAACAGTCACGACCAGTCGAACGCCGTGTAACCAGTAACGTAGCTCAAACACGGCGTTCGTCGTCCTCAATGCGTCGTACTCAATAGTGACTTTACATCTTTAGGAGATGGAAGGGAATCGATGTAAAGAAGTTTGTTTTGCTCACTGATAATTTCTCCTCACCGCAGGCCATAGAGGAGGGAAATCTAGAGGACATCGAGGAGGAAGTGCGTCACAAAAAGACGACCAGAAAGCGCAAGAGAGACCGCGACCACGATGGCGGGCCGGCCACGCCCAGCTCCAGCAGCGGCCGCGGGCGGGACAAGGACGAGGAGGTGAAGAAGGCGAAGAAACGCGGCCGCCCGCCTGCCGAGAAGCTCTCTCCCAACCCTCTGTCCCTCACTAAGAAGATGAAGAAGATCGTCGACGCTGTCATCAAATATAAGGACGGGTGAGAACAGTACCTCATATCTGTCAGCACACTAGGTAACGTCACCTAGTCAACGACTGTCACTATCATCTGAAGAAATTATATCAATGAACGTCTGTTACATTCAAGCCATTGCGATCACAGAAGGCTTGTGTCATGTTGACGTGCTGATAGTTTTGTTGTCATTACTCAGAATTCCTCATGGGGGGCGACAGAAACTACGCACTATAGCTTTAAAGGTCCCATGGCATGAAAAATTCACTTTGAGGTTTTTCAACATTAATATGAGTTCCCCCAGCCTGCCTATGGCCCCCCAGTGGCTAGAAATGGTGATAGGTGTAAACTGAGCCCTGGGTATCCTGCTCTGCCTTTGAGGAAATGAAAGCTCAGATGGGCCGATCTGGAATCTTCCCTAAGGCCTATATAAAAGAGACTTCAGATACAGTATTAGGGGACCACTAAGGCCTATATAAAAGAGACTTCAGATACAGTATTAGGGGACCACTAAGGCCTATATGAAAGAGACTTCAGATACAGTATTAGGGGACCACTAAGGCCTATATAAAAGAGACTTCAGATACAGTATTAGGGGACCACTAAGGTCTATATAAAAGAGACTTCAGATACAGTATTAGGGGACCACTAAGGTCTATATAAAAGAGACTTCAGATACAGTATTAGGGGACCACTAAGGCCTATATAAAGATACTTCAGATACAGTATTAGGGGACCACTAAGGCCTATATAAAGAGACTTCAGATACAGTATTAGGGGACCACTAAGACCTAATATAAAAGCATCCAAAAAGTAGCATGTCATAGGACCTTTTAAAATTCTCTGATGTCAGCTTGTTAAATGTGAATATCTTCTAGTGTCTTCTCTCCTCTGTGACAGTAAACTAAATATCTCTTGAGTTGTGGACAAAATAAGACATTTGAGGACGTCATCTTGGGCTTTGGGAAACGCTGATCCACATTTTATTTTTTTCACCATTTTTCTGACATTTTACAGACCAAACAACTAATCCATTAATCTAAACAATAATCAAGCATGAAAATAATTGTAAGTTAGTTGCAGCCCTAGTCGTTTTAGATTCAGCATTGACTAACAGAGATGCATACTAAGAAACCATCGCCCTTGTCTCAGTAGTAACGGGCGACAGCTGAGCGAGGTCTTCATCCAGCTGCCCTCTCGCAAGGAGCTGCCCGAGTACTACGAGCTCATCCGCAAACCAGTGGACTTCAGAAAGATCAAGGTAGGGAGAAAAAGTCACGCCCATGTGTTCTGCATCTTCACATTTTCACCATTTGTTCCTTTGTGCTTTCTCATCTACTGAACATCATGCTACTTGCACGTGTACTATGTACGTAGGTTGTACATTTTATTCTACACTTATGCATGTACATTATTTTCATTCCTCTTAGTATATTTTTTTCAGTAGTAGTTCTGGCAATGAGATCTTTTTATCTTATTTTTAGTTTATTTTGTGTGTGTGTGTCTGTCTGTCCGTCCCCGTGTGTCTGTCTGTCCGTCCCCGTGTGTGTCTGTCTGTCCGTCCCCGTGTGTGTCTGTCTGTCCGTCCCCGTGTGTGTGTGTCTGTCCGTCCCCGTGTGTGTGTGTGTCTGTCCGTCCCCGTGTGTGTGTGTGTGTGTGTGTGTGTGTCCGTCCCCGTGTGTGTGTGTGTGTGTGTGTGTGTGTGTGTCTGTCCGTCCCCGTGTGTGTGTGTGTGTGTGTGTGTGTGTGTGTGTGTGTGTGTGTGTGTGTGTGTGTGTGTGTGTGTGTGTCTGTCCGTCCCGTGTGTGTGTGTGTGTGTGTCCGTCCGTGTGTGTGTGTGTGTGTGTGTGTGTGTGTGTGTGTGTGTGTGTGTCTGTCCGTCCCCGTGTGTGTGTGTGTCTGTCCGTCCCCGTGTGTGTGTGTGTGTGTCTGTCCGTCTGTGTGTGTGTGTGTGTGTGTGTGTGTGTGTGTGTGTGTGCGTCCCCGTGTGTGTTTTGGGATTAATAAAGTCCATCTATCTGAGTATCTACTGATTGTCCGACTGTCCGTTGTTCCCTCCTTCATCAGGAGAGGATCCGCAGCCATAAGTACCGCAGTCTGAACGACCTGGAGAAGGACGTGATGCTGCTGTGTCAAAACGCCCAGACCTTCAACCTGGAGGGGTCTCTGGTGAGTTAAATGTAACTCCGCTATTTTTCAGCCTGGACCCTATTCTCCCATGTTTTTGTGTCTTGTGATTGTGTAAGCAAGACTATGACGAAACAAGCTGCAATGTAACGTTAATGAGAAATTGTGCACCTCCAGTTTCCGTCCACTAAAAGTTCTGTTTTTGCAGCTGACAGACTCAGATTATTTCATATATTATTAAGTGTTTTTGTTAAAGAGTAAGATCATTTTTGTCGAACATGAAACTGCCACGAATCGCCATCTCCCAACCCACCAGACTTCATTTGAATAAACAGTAATTGTATCATCGTAAAACACACTTTATTCAAAGTCGACAAAAACTAAATAAAACTATCAAAAGCCGTCTTGGTTCATCTGTCCACTGTTCCAACAATCACCACTCTGGTTTGGTTGAAATAAACCCTAAATTCACCCATTTACTTGTGGAGATATGCTGGCTCTATACGCGCTAAAAGTCCTGATTATTTACATGGAGTCTGGTGGAGTTTGGCGATAGCAATTTCAGGGCTGTTTCTGGTTAAACAAGAAGGATCTTACTTTTTAACAAAAAAGGTCTATCTCTGTAGGGATCCTTTCCATAATGTTAGAATGTCAGACACTTAGAATAATAATCCGAGTCTGTCAGCAGCAACAACAGAACTTTTAGTGGATAACATTGAAGCTGAACATTTGTCCTGTAGGGTTACATTGCAGCCCGGTTTGCAACTGCCGGTCGCAGCGCTCTCGCTAAATACTGGACCAATTTCACAGATTTCTGTTCACGTTAATCACTTAGACACCAATGCATGGGAAAATAGGGTCCAGGTTGAAAGTACTGAAACCACCCTTTAAGCCATAAGCTCACCAATATTGGATATATTTGGGTGATTTGGACGTCTACCAAACATTCTTAGTCAAAATCAGTACAAAGCTTAAAATCACCAGATTTAGAAAAAGGCGTCAGTCTGGAAAGGAGAGACGTTATAATCAATCTTTCTGTAAACCCGCTCAGATCTATGAGGACTCCATTGTGCTGCAGTCTGTCTTCACCAGCGTGAGGCAGAAGATCGAGAAGGAGGATGAGAGTGAAGGGGAGGAAAGTGAGGAAGAGGACGACGACCTGGACGAAGGCTCGGAGTCTGAATGTGAGTATCGGAAACCCCGCGTTTTCCCGCCGATCGCCAAAGCCGTTACTGCATATATTAAACCTTTCTATCTTTTTGATTTCTGTCAAAGCTCGCTCGGTGAAGGTGAAGATCAAGCTGAGCCGGAAAGAAAAGGGGGAGCGAGGAGGGAAAGGACAGCGGAGGAGGGGCCGCGGTGCCCGGGCCAAACCGGTGGTGAGCGACGACGACAGCGAGGAGGAACAGGAAGAGGTGAGACGAGACGATCACACACAGGGACGACGTCCTCGCTGAGGGAGAAACTGAAACTAAACTAACCATTTACCTCGGAAGCCGGAGCTGAGAATGACGTCACACCCGAATGTCATCACTTAGAACATTTCTTACTCACTGTAACTTTTATTCTTGTATTTGTATATTATTATAGTTTAGCCTGTTTTATTTTCATCATGACCGTTTTTAATTGCTCTTTAATGTGTCATGTAAAGCACTTTGAGTTGCCTTGTTGCTGAAAGCTGCTGTGGAAATAAAGCTGCCTTGCTTTACAACCTCAGCCTGTCAGTCAGGCCCCAGGGCACAGAAACCACTGTTGTGCCTGCTCGTCTCCGAGGAAGTGCAACGTCAACAGCACCACGACCGCTTTCGCCTCTCCGTTAATATCATATCGCAGTGAACGCTGTCTGCATGAAGTTTTGAAAAGCTGTAACCACACTTGCAACCACTTTACCGGCATTGCCGTGACTCACCTATCCTGGGAAAACCCTGACGAGCTTCCGGTAAATATCAAGTCCGTCTGGCTAAGAGCCCATTCAAGCCCATTTCCAATTTTTCCAAATCGAGGCACCAATCACAACCGTTGAGGCGGGCTTTACACCAATCACAACCGTTGAGGCGGGCTTTACACGATAGCGCAGCGACGGCGAGTAGCTTTTTGTTTACATTGAACATGGCGGCCACCGAAGCGCAGCAACCCGTTGATGCCGCTGTCGCTGCTACGTCACCCGTATCGTTGGTCTGATTGGTTGAAGGACTGTCCAATTGCGCCCAGAGGCATTTGAGCGGCGTCCGCTGGTGACGCCCCTTTGGAAATGAGCTGCGAATGAAGCTTCCCAAGCAGGTGTCAACCAGGCTATGACTCACTGTGACTTCAACAGAACTGCAGAGCCGACCTAGTTTGCTCGAGTTTACTCCGTCCGCACCAACTATCATTATAACCTTGGTGTGGATAGCCTCTGCGTACTTTTGCTCGATAATAATACAAGTTGTGCTTTGTTTTCAGGAGCGTTCGGCCAGTGGCAGCGAGGAGGACTGAAGGAAACCACTCCTGATTGGACCAACGGCCCACTGAGCCCCTTGACTGGACTTTATATATTTTACTTAGATACAGCAGGGAGACAGTTGGTGGAAAAGGCCTAGTTTTACCTAGACGAGCTGGTTTTTAGTGAGACAATTGTATTCTCATTAAAGTACACCATTCATTGAAAACCAATTGGGGGAAAAAAAAACTTAAAATATGAAAGCTATGAACCATTCACTTCCATATTTAAACCATTTTTCCAAGTATGAATAGTAGTGTCTCTTTGCCTTTTTTTCTTTTCTCCTGTTAAGTGGAATATTGACAGAGCCTGACTTATAGACTGATCGTGGGCCATAAAGAAAGCTTACTGTTTTTTTTTTTTTAAGTGGTATTCATTTTGTCGTCTTTTTACTTTAAGACAAAGCGTACATGTGAACCAGGAGTCACTGCGTTCCCTGAAGTTTTTTTGAATGCATGTCGTGCGTGTCTGTGGAAATGCACCTGGATGTGTCTTCGCTATTATCTCTGTTTAATTTAAGACTACAAGCGGGATCACGGTACATCCCACCCCTGCAGCCCCTCCCTCTCAGGCTGTGTATGTAAAGGGGGAGGGAGGGACAGGACCATTTTCTCGTGTCGGTGTCACTGGATTCCAAAAAGTACAATAAAGGCATCTCATAATTAATCTGATCAGACTTCTGTTTGTCCAAAAATGCACCACGACCCGTTTTAGTAACTGCACTCATCACATGTGTACACTAGATGGCCTACTGACAACACAAGATAATAATACTTTATTCATCCCACAATGGGGAAAGTCACTTGTTACAGCAGCAGTTTGTCCACAATAAAAACAAACCAACAAACAACAGGCAAACAGACAATGTGCAAAAAGTACTGAATGAATATAAAGTGGCATTATATAAAAAGTATTGTAAAGTGAGGTGGCCATAGTACAAAAAATATTGTAATGTAAGTAAGTAATTGACGTGAAATTAGCTGGAATAATATGTAATTAAATAACAGCAAAAGTAATTAACCATAATATAAATAATGTTTAAAAAAAAGTACTCAAAGGAAAAATATAAATACAGATAATAAAGATATACTGCATTGTGTAGCTGCATTCTTGAGGCTCGTTTATATCCTGCTGCCATCATTTTCTCACCAGTCATGTTTCAGGTACAACACAGTTGTCATTTTTCACTTTTATTCCTGGTCTTAGTTGTATTTATTTTGGTAAGATCAGGGGTCTTCAATGCATCGGGTAGGGCAGCCTAAAGCCTTTATACATACCTTTTTTTGTGCATAGAATACTAAGCTTTTAAAATAGCCTCATCATTATTGCCATGGTTTTATAAACCATGTTTTTATTTTAAAACATACATGTGGCATGTGCTATAATTCCTCTCCTCTTTCCCTCCCCTGCTACTGTCAAGCCTTCTCCTTGGCAGCTGCTCCGCTGTCCTCTTCTCTCCTCCCCTCCCTCTCTTCCTGCCTCCCTCCTCCTCTCTGTTTATCTCACCCTTGCTTCCTCCTTCCCTCTTTCTCTCTCTTCCTCCATCCCTCTCTCCCTAAATCAGCTCTTAAAGAGACTGCAGCATCACACATGTCCGGTATGCTGCCACAAAGACGGGGATGTGCAGAGGCATTAGTGCAGTAATTATGCACAGGCACACACACATCCTCAGGATTAACTATCTCTGGATGGCTACCTAAGTGACTACTTTACCTATAGGCCAATAAGCCTATCCTCAGTGGGAATTTATATTTGATATGTTGGATTAATTGAAAAAACTTTCAAAAATTAATAACTTGGAGGACCACTTTCATTGATTCTGAGGGCCCCCTAGAGGTCCCTGTGCCCAAGTTTAAGATCCCTGGCTTAAATTACAATGGTTTCCAACTTTTTCTTTAGACGTATCCCCACAGCCAGGGTTCAAAATGAAAGGTGCTGTAGGTAGGGTTGTGAAGATCCAGGACTTAGCCAAAATATTTGAACATCGACAACTTCTCAGTCCCTCCCCCCTTTCTGCTGAAGCCCAAAACGGTCTCCTCAGCTCCTCCCCCCACAAGGGAGAATGAATGTGTGTGCATGAACAGTGATGGACATGCAGTTAGACACCCCCGCCTGGCCCTGATTGGTGCATCTGAACCAAGGGGGTAAGCGTCTCCTCACAACCCGAACCTTCTATGGCGCCATTTTGATGCTAATAAGCACTCCCCAGACTACTGTCTCACAGTAGAGGAGTTACCGTATAGTACAGGAGAAGCTCTCAGGCAGTTTGGACTTCCATTAGCTGTTTAAGTGTAATGACTAATGTTAACTATCATTTTAGTGATCAATAATGAGCCTGTGTCTATGTTATCTCCTTACATATACCTACGCTCTCCGTCTCTGCTAGATTGGGAATGATTGAGATTTCTCTTGGCACAGCTACCAGAAGACTTCCAACTTTCAGACAGGTTGCTCACGTCACATCTACGTCTTCAAGCTCAGTTGGAGGCTGCTCAGTAACGCTCAGCCATCACCGGGAAAGAGCTTCGAATGTCCTTCACTGGTCTCCGTCCAGAGACACGGGATCTGGTGGTCCAGTTTATATACTGTCTATGATCTCAGGGAGCGGTGGATTTCTGTAAATCTCACTCCAGGCTGTAGGTGGAGCCAGAGGAGCTGGATTTCTTTTTTTAAATGACCTGCTTCCTGTAGTTCTACTGGAACATAGGGTCAGTTTCAGCAGATCTTACTAGGTCTTACCTATTGCACCTTTAACACAATTGCAAGTGGCTGGTAGATTAGCTTTAATAACATAAACTGGACGTTATTTAACTTTACAAAATGAACTTTATAGAAGTGGATATTTATCTTTTCGTGCAGTTGAGCTGTTTGGGTTGAAGTTTTCCTTCCTACTATCGCAGAAGCTAGTCTCTTCAGTCAGTTATCCATGTAGGCTATCTATTATTTTTAGCCAACTGTTTCAACCATTTACCTATTAACATTAGCCAAGTTAACAGTTTCAACCATTTACTTTTAGCTAACGTTCTTTATTTCATTAGCTTCTTTTAGCTAACGTTCTCTATTTCATTAGCTTCTTTTAGCTAACGTTCTTTATTTCATTAGCTTCTTTTAGCTAACGTCTCTATTTCATTAGCTTCTTTTAGCCAACGCTCTCTATTTTTCACAACAAAGCTAATATTTTTAGTCCTTTTTTTCCAAGTGTTTATCCATTAATTGTAACTATTTAAACTGTTCATGCATTACTTTTAGATAACGTTATCAATGTCACAGTTTATTTATCCATTAGCTTTGTTTAGCTATTTGAACTGTTTATCAATTAGCCAACTTGCAGCTATTTCACAATATATCTAATACTTTCAGTCCTCTTTTTCAAATATGTATCCATTACTCAAACCTATTTGAACTGATTACTTTAAGCTAACTCAACTATCCACTACTCTACTCTTGGCTAAATGTTAGCTAAATATCTCTGCAGACTTGCAAACTAGTTTACATGCATTTTAAATCACTGTATATCGACCTATACTAGTATAATAGTCTTTTATTTTGTTATTAAACAAACTCTGCATGGAAAGTGCATTTCTGAACTTCTTATAGTTTCCCAACACCGTCCTCCTCGTCACTCCTCAGAGGTTACTCCTTAAACCCTATCGTACACGTCCTAACATACTGTATGTGCTATGAATTAGCTTGGTGGGTGACTTTTCGTGCCTTGGCTGAGTTTTAGAGGAACAGTGATTCTCCCAGCAGACATTCTATGGTGGCCGACAGCGGCCAACGCACTGCAACTACAAAATAAAAACATGCAAATAGGAAAACATCTTCATTCATTTGACAACATATGCACAGCATTTAGCAAACACGCTGCAAATACAGAAACAATGCAAAATGAAAAGCACCCATAAAAAAGTGCATATTAATTTTTACGTTTGGCCCTAGTCTTTTTTTTACAGTATTATCAAAGAGCAACAGGTTTACGTAGCCACAGTGTTAGAGACTGACTTTTACAAGAGCTTGCTAGCTAGTTAAAAACCCATATATGTTACTGAAAAGTAGAACACTTACTAAAAATGTATCAAAGAAATTAGGAACACAAAATATCCACTCTGTCTGACATAACCTTGCCTTCCGTTGTGTAAACTGGATGCAGCGTTTTTCTGTTTGGGGTTTGTGTGCTTTTCATTTTGCATCGTTTGTGTATTTGCAGCGTGTTTGTGTATTTGGTTGTGTTGTGTGATACAGTATTAGGGACCACTAAGGCCTATATAAAAGAGACTTCAGATACAGTATTAGGGGACCACTGAGGTCTATATAAAAGAGACTTCAGATACAGTATTAGGGGACCACTGAGGCCTATATAAAAGAGACTTCAGATACAGTATTAGGGGACCACTGAGACCTATATAAAAGAGACTTCAGATACAGTATTAGAGGACCACTAAGACCTATATAAAAGAGACTTCAGATACAGTATTAGGGGACCACTAAGGTCTATATAAAAGAGACTTCAGATACAGTATTAGGGGACCACTAAGGTCAATATAAAAGAGACTTCAGATACAGTATTAGGGGACCACTAAGGCCTATATAAAAGAGACTTCAGATACAGTATTAGGGGACCACTAAGGTCTATATAAAAGAGACTTCAGATACAGTATTAGGGGACCACTAAGGCCTATGTAAAAGAGACTTCAGATACAGTATTAGGGGACCACTAAGGCCTATATAAAAGAGACTTCAGATACAGTATTAGGGGACCACTAAGGCCTATATAAAAGAGACTTCAGATACAGTATTAGGGGACCACTAAGGTCTATATAAAAGAGACTTCAGATACAGTATTAGGGGACCACTAAGGCCTATATAAGAGCATCCAAAAAGCAGCATGTCCTTTAAGACCTTTAAAAATGATTTTATTTCATGTGTTTTCAATTCAACAAGCCATTTGTTATATTTTACTGAAATCATCAGAACTAAGTGTACTTTAATATCCATTTGTTTATTGCAAGAAATATCGTTACTGATATACGGTATCGTATATTTTCCTCATATCAGCCCTAGTAGAAACACTCTTCGACAGAACGCGTTCCCCCTGCCCGGCTATTCTGGAGCAGAAGTCAAAAACATGCTCAACTGTATCTGGAAGAACCTGATTACCCCTTCCAGAGAGAGAGAACATCGCAACTGACACACTGTTTGCTTTGTCGGGAGAAGTGATTGATTGTGAAAGGAGCTGCATACTGGAAGAACCAGAAACTGGTTCCAGAGGCTGAGTGAGGAGAGTAGTGCAGGGGGGTGTTCCAGGAAGTTAACCTTATATGCACTTATGTTTTTATTAATGCTGTAAAGAGATATATCAGGAGTTTCTACCTCTATGTGTGTGTGTGTGTGTGTGTGTGTCTCTCTCTCTCTCTCTGTGTGTGTGTCTATGTCTGTGTGTGTGTGTGTGTGTGTGTGTGTGTCTATGTATGTATGTATGTATGTATGTATGTATGTATGTATGTATGTATGTATGTATGTATGTGTGTGTGTGTGTGTGTGTGTGTGTGTGTGTGCGCCTGTGTGTCTATGTGCCTGTGTGTCTGTGTGTGTGTGTGTGTGTGTGTGTGTGTGTGTGTGTGTGTGTCTCTATGTGCCTGTGTCTCTGTGTGTGTGTCTATGTATGTATGTGTGTGTGTGTGTGTGTGTGTGTGTGTGTGTGTGTGTGTGTGTGTGTGTGTGTGTGTGTGTGTGTGTGTGTGTGTGTCTGTGTGTGTGTTTTGGGACGCAGCAATCAGCCAACATCTAATCGGGAAGCTAAGAGGTTAACTCCCGGGCACAATTTAGAAAACTTTTCATTCATGTTTCCCAGTCGGCCCCAGTCCCAAAGGACCCAGTTTCAGCAGAGGCCTAAACATTCCTTGTCACTTCTTATTAAATGCACCACGGTGTGCAGTACAGTGGGTACAGAGGTGGGTGGGTTCGCTCTCTCAGAACGGCCAGCATTGGACAGAAAATGTGTCTGGACCAGTACATGGCTCTGGGGTTGATTAATTGTGCTGATGAGTCTTTTGTGGGCGATCAAAGTGCTGGAATGTAACTCTGTGGATTTATTCAAATACTGTAATTAAATGCAAGTTAGAAGTACTCGACTTTACTTAAATATGCTTTACACCTTGTTACATTTCAGATGGAAATATCAGCAGTGGACGATGTGTCCACATCATTTACTTCAGTAAAAGTAGCAATACCACAACATGAAAATACTCCTGTAAAAGAGCAACACAGTGTAGTATATAAAGTGTCCCTGTAGTGTAATATTATTGGATCCTTATTGTTACTGCATGTAAGCAGAACCTGAATGTATTTGGTCGCAATGGAGCTAATTTTTAACTGATCTATCTACTTTTTTATTGGTTGAATCTGTAACAGAGCATCTTATTTTATGGTTAAGTGTAACTAAGTACATTTCCTCAAGTACTGTACTTAAGAACAAATGTTGAGGTACTTGTACTTTTCTTTTCATGCCACTTTCTACTTCTACTCCGCTACATTTCAGAGAGAAATATTGTACTTTTTACTCCACTACATTCATCTGTTACAGCTTTAGTTACTAGTTACTTTACACATTAAGATACTTATACATACTTTTACTTTCTTTTTTCTTACATTATTAAAAGCAGGACTTTTACTTGTAACAGATGGTGGGCTATTATTACTTTTACTTCGGCTAGGTAAAGTATCTGAATTCTTCCACCACTGATCAGGTGTTGTGTTTGTTACAGCTGTCAGATAAATGTAGTGCAGTAAAAAGTACAATATTTCCCTCTGGAGAAGTATGAAGTTGCATGCAATGTAAAAGACCCAAGTAAAGAACAAGTGCCTTGATTTTTGTACTTAAGTACAGTGCTTGAATAAATGTACTTGACTACTTTCCACTACTGGGAAATATTGTACTTTGCACTCCACTATAGTTGTCTCAGATTTAGTTTCTATTGATTTAAGGCTATAGTTGGGCACATTGGTTAAACACATGATGAAACGGACGAGGTCAATCAGATTATTGAGGGTGGTTCCGTGTTATCTGAATGTATAAGACTTCACCAGATAGTGTATATAGATATGTAGATAGATAACGGGTCAATGTATTTACACATCTCTGTGAAAAACTTCATATTTCCCCCTAAAGTGCTTTGGCTTCGATGTTCCAGTGTCTCTTCCATGAAGGACGTTTAAAAGAAACCTCTGGATTATTAATGTGATTCTAATTTCCAGCTGTTTGTCTGAACTATATGACGCTCTCTCTGCCTGGTTCAAGGTTGCTGTTATGGAAGTTTGATCTCTTTCTTCACGTGTACTTTATCTCCTCCTCTTATGTAAATCACATTGTAAACTTATCGTATGGACGCAGCAATGTTTCAGACTTTGGACCTGAAATAACATGTTGTTTTGTGAGAGGCGACCGACCTCAATTCAGGAAGTAGTGATATGAAGATAAAACCGGATGCAATAATGACTTTATGGACTGTTGTTAGTATTTTATCAGAAAGCTTTACTCACCAGTACACCTTCTGTATTTTGTGTGTGTGTGTGTGTGTGTGTGTGTGTGTGTGTGTGTGTGTGTGTGTGTGTGTGTGTGTGTGTGTGTGTGTGTGTGTGTGTGTGTGTGTGTGTGTGTGTGTGTGTGTGTGTGTGTGTGTGTGTGTGTGTGTGTGTGTGTGTGTGTGTGTATGTGTGTGTGTATGTTTGTGTGTGTGTGTGTGTGTGTCTGTCTGTCTATGTGTATTTGTGTGTGTGTATATGTGTGTGTGTGTGTGTGTGTGTGTGTATGTGTGTGTGTGTGTGTGTGTGTGTGTGTGTGTCTGTGTGTGTGTCTGTATGTGTCTATGTGTGTGTGTGTGTGTGTGTGTGTGTGTGTGTGTGTGTGTGTGTCTGTGTGTGTGTGTCTATGTGTATGTTTGTGTGTGTTTGTGTGTGTGTGTGTGTGTGTCTGTGTGTGTGTGTGTGTGTGTCTATGTGTATGTTTGTGTTTGTGTGTGTGTGTGTGTGTGTGTGCGTATTTCTATAGATTAAAAGAATGACGTGAAGAAAAATTCACATTACATGTATTTTTGTGGAAGGTGACAAACATGGGACACAAATAAGGAAATGAAAAAATGTGAATGTTGTAATATGATGTGACCGCTGCGTTGTGTTGACCGGGTTGTTTGGTATTATTTAAATATTGAACGTCTGCCTGAGTAGGCCAGCTGCCAATCCTATAGACGGTCACAGGCCACATCTGGGGACAACGTTTGGACTTCAAACCGTCGATGGGAACATCTTATTTGCTTGGGGGGATTTCTAGACAAAAAGTTAGAATATTTGAAGAAAAAAGACGCAACATTTTGGGGAAACAAGTCAGGGTTAACTGATAGTATTACATTAGAACAGGTGCATCAAGAACACAATGTCAACTTATATGTTATGAATAATAATAAGGTTCTTATTCGTGAAACTTCAGGTCAGCCACATCCATTTGGCACGTACAAAACTTTCAAGCAAATTCAACGTAGCGGTCAAAACGGGTGGAATTGCAACTCCCAGGCTGTCACGTGATGCCCTCTGGCCCAAAAATACTTTTTCCCAGAGACCTATATAGGGTTGGGTACCGAAAAAAGGTTTCGGGTTTCCTACGCAACCGGTAGGAATCGGACCGGATTAGAACACAAATTTCGGTTCCTCATTTCAGTTCCACTTAATGTGTCGACTGAAATATTTTCCCTCTGTCGCTCCGAACGGATGCAAAATATCCCTTTCTGTAGTTCACCGTTAGCTAGCTACCAGAAATGCAGGCTACTTAAATGTCATATTTCAATACCTAAAACGGACGCGAAAGCAGATTACACACTAATCGCGGCAAAAGAGCCTTCTTTTTGATGTCATTTTTCAGTTTTTCAAGAATCGGGTTTAGTAAATCGGAACGTTGTGCGTGGCACGTTCAACAGAATCAGAAATCCAACGATACTCCGACTAATTTCCACATGGTGAAAGAGACGGCTGTAAATCGGTGGATTAACGTCACCACCTCCGCGAAATGACTCGTTCTACTATCAGAATTTGATCCATTCGGTCCGCATGCACCCCCGCACGTCCAAAACGATGTTTGACAACACTCCTACATAAAAAAAAACGATAGAAAAATTTCATCAGAGATTATTATCATTTTAATCATATATAACCTAAAGACTTTAGCAAACTCATTTCAAGCACCGAAACTATTCGTACAACACATCACACACAAGTTAAGGTTTGTTTTCAAAAGCGATTTGAGGAATTTCAAAAAGCCAACATCAATGCTTTGTGCTTTAGCTGTCAAATGATTCTTCAATATCGCCTAGAAAAATGTGGGCGTCACTTTACAGAAAGCTGAGTTTGTTCTGAACATTTTGATATGAAACACGGGGATCAGTTATAGGCAAATAACCTAAACAGGTGCATTTAAGAAGATGTCTGAAAATGCCCTTAGACCTCAGAGAGTTACCAATCCCAATCGTCTTGGGCGGCTGGACGGAGCCACGGTGCCTCTGCTAAATAGTCTCAGGAAGGAACTTGTTTTGGTGGAACATGTGGACGTTCAGAAGTAGTTTTAGTCGTGCAACAGAAAACTCAGATTGGACAGATAGTCTAGCTAGCTGTCTGGATTTACCCTGCAGAGATCTGAGGAGCAGTTAACCATAGTCCTCACACATCCACCAGAGGTTAGAACGCCAACACAGAGACAGAGGAAGGGGACGGACATCCGGGCAAAAAGAGGGACATCTGGTGGAATTTCCTGAACAATCCTGGAAGTCATCCACCGTCGATATAGACTATAGCGGAGCGCTAAACAGGAAGTAGCCGGCTCGGCCGGCGGTGGTCTCTAGTGCGCCTGCTCTGCGGGTAATTTTTGGCTCCATGAT
The DNA here is from genome assembly GCF_031162955.1 of Sander vitreus. Taxonomy (NCBI): domain Eukaryota; kingdom Metazoa; phylum Chordata; class Actinopteri; order Perciformes; family Percidae; genus Sander; species Sander vitreus. The sequence goes on along the minus strand of NC_135869.1, from coordinate 27,316,633 downwards.
GGCTTCATGCGCTACTGAGCAACTCTTATAGGAATGAACGGGGCTCCGCTTCAAACTCTCTATCCAGGTCTTATAATACTATCGTAAAAAAAAACTTTAAATGAAGAACGTTCATTGTTGGGTCTCTGTAAATCATAATGTGGAGTAGACCTACTCTATCTGTAAAATGTCCTGAGATAACGCCTGTTGTGACTCGACATTTTCAATGAAATTGAACTAGGGCTGCTCGATTATGGAAGAAAAAAAATCATAATCACGATTATTTTGGTCAATATATTGAAATCACGATACTTTAACACGATGACTTGTTGACTTTTGAAAAGATGTTGCATATATTGAAGTTAAAAAACAGCGAAACAGTTCAACAACAACATTTCATTCTCGAAATCCCCCCCCCCCAACCATTACCATAAACTACTTTAGGGCCCCTAAAGCCCGTCGGACAGTCTGGCGAGGTCGGTGACTCGAGTCTGGTCGGTGTGTTCCGTGCCGTCGTCCGTCGGCCTTCATTTGGATGTTGGACATGTTGAACCGGAAGGCGGGCAGTCGGACTCAATGACCAATCTGATTGGTGGAGAGCTAACCCGGAAATGACGAGCGGGATAAGCCTAGCTAACGCCTCTCAAAATCTGATCTTTTAAACTGACCTTTGTTGATCTGAAATGAAGACAGGTTCATCAACTGCACGGCCTGTTTCTCTCTTCAAATGTTTTCAGAAACACGTTTCAGTGAACTATTTTAGTCCAATATGCCATTATGCCTGGTTGTACAATCTGGGAGCAGCCAGACCCACGTGACACCACTGTCGCGTTCGTCCAATCAGCTGCCGGTTTTCATTTTTTGGCCGACAATACCTGCTGGACGTATTACGTCTCGCGCACGCGCAGAACATACGCTCAAGTCGGCGTCGCTTCGGTGTGTTCTGAGGCACTTTTTGGACCTCGGGGAGACTGGGAGACTTTTCTGCCGACGGTCAGCCGTCGGGTTGGTGTGTCAGGGGCTTAAAAAACCAGTTCATCCAGTTCTCCCAAATCACTGCTACGCCCCTGTTAAGCATGCATTGTTTGAGTGATCAGCTTCCAGGGAATGAAACTTAACTAATGCATCCAAATGATCCAAATAATGCGTGTGCACGCGTCTCTCCTGCCTCTCTGAAAGGGTTAAACTCAGATAAGATCCATGTGCACGGAGCTCCGCCTCCCAATTGTTGGGGCTGTTCGCCTCAGGAATCACACCACCAGTCCAGATCCCCCCCCCCCCCCCCGTCCCCCTCTCGCGCCTCTCTTGGCCCCGCCCACCCGCTGACCACATTGAAATGGGTCTGATGTTGTCAAACAGAACAGTGAGCCGAGCATCCCTCCTCCTCAGCATCTCCGATACAGCAGCACGGGCGTTTGGTGTCACAGCAACCTTATAACATTAACTCCCATCAGAGACTAACAGGCTGCAGTGTGAATGCAACCTCCATTTAAGCTGAAAAAGCTGAAAAACATGGCACGGCCGTGTCACGCGTCTTTGTTGTTTCTGCTCTGCTCCCTCGTTCAGACAAGTAAGTTCAAAATCCTCATCTCAACTTGAGCAATTGAGTCATTAATTAGCAGTATTTTTGGACTTGGCATTTAAACAAAGGTAAAAACTTGATGTTGTTTAATAGAAATATGTATTTAAGTTAGATAAGTATGATTTTTTTGTGTGTGTGTGTTTTATGTGTGGGTTTAAATTGCCCACTCCTGTCCTCTGACAGTGCCCGGATGCAAGGTGGTGGTGGTGGTGGTGGGGGGGCCCGAGGGCGCAATTATTCACACAATATAGGTCAAATCTCTCCCTCTCATAATGAATGTTTTCTCCGCCACTCTGCCTAAGATTTTCCCATAATGAAATCCATGCATTGTTGGCTTACAGTACGTTTTACCTTTTCATTTTTGAATCCTTATACTTGCATGTAAATGTAGATCTATCATCTACATCAACTATCTATCATGAGAACATTTAGATGCATTTTCTGTAGGTTATTCTTCCTATAGGCCTATGGTGCAATATCCAGCCTGTTTGCATTTAGGCTCTCTCCCATCACGTTTCACCTGAAACGCCCTAATATTGCTGAAATGAGTGGAAGCCGTCCAGCTTATCCTCCTCCAATACAAACACAGACATTGTCTTGACATTGACAGCATTCCTTGAGTTTTAGAGATCACTCACAATGCCGATATAGCTCGGATATAAAAGAGATTCTCAGAGAACTAAATGCTGTAAATTGTACAAGCAAGAAGCAACCCTCAAATGTTATATATAATGCACCAGGTTAATGTTTAGATAAAGAAATGACCCCCCCCCCCAAATAGTTTGTTTAACCCCTGGGTTGTTTCCAAAATGAACACTTTTTTGGTGCCTTTTTGTTGTTGCTTTTGATGCTTCCCCCCCCCCCCCACTACCACCCGAGTAGATACACCACTAACACCAACTTGTTACACTCATTTTATACTTATTCTAGGAATTCATGGTCAACAAACCTCATTTACATGAAATTATATCTAATCTTTGAGTCAAAATGGCTGAAATGATGAATTATTTTGACTAATAGGTAAGATCAGAGGATGTTGAGTGGATCACAGACTGGTTTATATCAAAGTTTAGTCATTATATACTTTTTGAAACTATTTAATTATTCTTTTTCAAACGCTATATAATTGAATAAAACCCTCAATGTAAAGAAAGTAGTGAACTGATCCTTCATTTGACTTGCGAAGAGCGCTGTATGGAACAGTCCGTGTTATTTTTGGGCACTTTGGTTGATGGAAATTCCTGATAAAGATCAAATTTGACCTGAGGACAACACAAGGTGAACCTAGGGGTTAATAACACATGAGTACCGAGTCGACCGTTCTCTGGGAGATGTTTTCATGCTAATCTAATGTGTCTCTAGCTTGAAACAAGATATTGCAAACTGCTAATTAGCTTATAACGCTAGTCGTCGGGGCAGAGGGTAAAGTAATAAGAAATCTCTATTTCTACGCCACTAACAAGGCTCAAAATATCACCACACTTCCACGGTAGCATCATGAGGGTCCCTACATGTTAACCCAAGCATTGAGAACTTTGTAAGTGTACAGATTATAAAGACAGTAGCGTTGACGTATACAAGCAGGCGCCATCTTGGGGAAACAGTCGCGACCAGTCGAACGACGGACGCCGTGCTTGAGCGATGTTACTGGTTACTGGTTGCACGGCGGTCGTCGTTCGACTCGGGGCGACAGAAACTGCGCACTATAGCTTTAAAAGGACTAACGTTATATTGACGTATTTAACATATTAAAAGATTGAGTTCAGGATTTTTGTATAATCAATATCAGATCTCTCAAACAAAGATTGATTTTAATTGGAAATGTAATTATTTGAACCCAGCCCTACATTGCTGAAATGAATGGAAGCCGTCCTCCTCCAATACAAACAGCAGACAGTCTTCACACAGCATTCATGGAGTTTTACACTGCAGTTAAGTCAGCGACAGACCTGTTCTCAGTATGTTGGTTCTAGGAAAAGGTGTGTGGTGAAACATGTTGGAACTGGTTGTTGTCGCTTGTGCACATTTCCTCCCCGGTCACAGACAGACAGGGCTGGGGATCGCCAATTTTCACAAGGTCCCGGGCCATTACATTTCCGAATCGATATCAGGAAGGTTAGGATAATGTCAGTTACAATACCCAGTTAGCTCAGATATAAAAGAGATTCTCTGGGACTTAATGCTGTGAATTGTACAAGCAAGAAGAAACCCTCAAATCAGGTAAAAGTAGGGATCGACTGATACTTGTTATTCAAGATAGATACCGATTATTATTAGTCATCAGTCAGAGTTTATTATAGCACTTTTCATACATAAAAATGTAGCACAAAGTGCTTGATACACACACACACACACACACACACACACACACACACACACACACACACACATACACACACACAGATATATATAACACAATCGCCCCCCGTTATGTTTTGTTAGTCCAAAAGCCAAATAGATTCAGTTTAATATGATTAAAAAAAACAACAGAAAAGAGCAGGAAACTTCCACATTTGAGAGTCTGAAAACATCATTTTCTGCCTTTCTTGCATGAAAAATGACTTTTAACAATGAATAGATTATCAAAATAGTTGCTAGATATATTTTTCTGTGGGTGCAGTACACTAATCGTTGCAGCTCTACACAGAACAGGCAACAAACATGTTATTCCTGCAGCAGATTTGTACTCGGATCAATAATGCTGCCGTCTCTGGGGACAGGCTGTCTTTCGGGGACTGACCCTACTGTGCCCGTTAAGTAAATAACCAACATGAACTTGGATTTGGGTAACGTGTCATCGGTTTCAGGGAATGGGAACTGATCGATAAAGTTGATAAGTTCCATAATTCAGGGAAAAGTAAGGTTTGAAATCTGCCTCAGCAGCAGAGTGTTTTCTACTGTGTATTTTGTCTTTTGTAATAGTAGTACCTACAAGGATGTCCTTTTGATAAGACCCGGTTTGTCAACATGAAACCTTTTATGGCAAGGACAATAATGCAGAGCCTTTCACACCGAGTCATAAATATATTAGGGATCGACCGATACCGGTTTTTCAAGGCCGATACCGATTATTAGTGACTGACATGCATTTACAGTGAAAATGAAACTCTTTAAAGGTCCCATATTGTAAAAAATGAGATTTTCATGTCTTGTTTGATTATAAAGAAGGTCGAGGTGCTGTATAAATACTTTTAAGTATTAAGATGCTCAATCCACAGAGAAATGTACAGTACACAGCCTGCATTTAAACGAGCCGTCAGGACTTTTGTACGTTTGTGAGGTCACAACTATACTATATATAGGTAGAAAGTGCCGCTACAGTGCCGTTACAGTCAGTCATGACTGTGCAGAGTGCAGAGACGCAGAGAGTGCAGATGCAAAAGACCTGGAAACCCTGACCAATCAGAGCAGACTGGGCATTTTCAAGATGGGGGCTTAATGAGACAGGCGCTAAAACGGAGCGTCGTTTTAGACGCAGGTATAATCAGACAGACAGTATGAAAAAAAAGAAGTTTTTTTTTGAACATTTAAGCATGTAAACGTGTTCTAGTAGAAATCCAAAATACAAGTATGAACCTGAAAATGTGGTTTATGTATTTGGTTGTGTTGTGTGTATTTGCAGTGTGTTTGCTAAATGCTGCGCATGTGTTGTCAAATGAAAGATGTTTTCTTAATTTGCTTACATTTTCTTTTAGTTGCAGTGCGTTTGCCCCTGTCGGCCACCGTAGTTTTGTCTTTGGTTTGTTCCTCTCACTTTAATTTTCCATCTAGTGGACTGAAAAAGCAATTGATCTTATTATTCTAGTACCAAAAGGTTCAATTCTCATGTGCAACTTCCATAAAAATAGATCGATACTTGGCGTCCGTGTATTGATACAGTATTGCCACGGAAAATATCGCAATACTATTTTATTTCTCTTTATTTGAATAGGGACAGATACAAAAAACATAGATTATTACACAAAGAACAATCCGATGCCTGTATCACAGTGTTTATAGCCATGGCTAATTGGCAACACCTGTCCCTATGCTGCCCCTAGTAGGGTTACTTCACAGCTGTAACACTGAAATGACTGTTTGCATTCATATGGAGTCATAAAATACTACTACAGTGGCAAAAAACATTTCCTCAACCTACAAAAGAGAAAAAGCAGACTCTCCTTGTTTAACCAAAGCATCAACCATGGTGGTAGCAGATTGACTGATGATTACTGTTGTCAGCCATTCATAGCAATGAATAATTCACGATTTGGCTTTTAGGGCACAGACTTATAAAAATGTAAACACTTACACATTAATACTTAATTAGAATTATAAATATATATATAAATCTTCATTTGCCGCCGATCGTCGATTAATCTATCGATTATGTTCTCCATGAATGGATCAGTTGTTTGGTCTATAAAATGTCAATAAAGGATTTTGAATCTTGAATCTAACTGCCTAGCCGCTGGAGGTAACAACCCCTCCCTTTGGACACGTTCAGAAACAGGTGGCCATCCAGGGTTTAGAGCCCCCGGGGGGCCAGAGGGAGGAATGGCCTCTGGTACCTTCTCCTGACATGCTGTGTCTCTGATGTACAGTCTAATCGCTCCTTCTGGTTCAGTGGCTTCATCGGGTCCATTAAAGATGGGGGTTGGGAGGCAGACTCTGGGTCTTCAGCAAATGAGCTCATTTCAGATGAGCTTCCATTTCGGCTAGCATAATGTAGCATAACGTAATAACTGGAAAATGAGATCTCTCTGTTTTGTGTTAGGAACCTTTATTGTCCACCAGCCAAATGGCTGTGTCGATGTTCACATTTTTACCAGCCACTCAACAGATTACCATTGTTTTTTGTTTGGTTGCTGAGTGAGAGCTACCAGCCACTTGCATATTTTACCAGCGTTTGGATAGTGCTAATTTGAAATTATGATAATTATCGGGTATCTATAAAAATGCCTTGTCATTCCCCAACACCAAATATCAATACCTAACCATCAGCTTCAGTGAGCCAATAGGCCTTCAGCATGCTTCTACCGAGATGAATAATGTTTGTGGTTGGCTGTCTTAACGTTACATGTCACAGATACACACAGGAACAACTCTGTAACACACCGAGACAGGCTGACGTGTGTTGTTGTTGTATTTTATGGAGCGGGCTGAAGTGGCTCCTTAGTTTTGAGTATTAAAAGAAAATGCCTCGTCATTCAATACAACATTTAAATACATGGCAGCATGCTTCTACGAAGATACAACTTTTATTGTCAGCCAGGGCTGAAATTCTTTTTGCATCCCTAGACAAGACGACATAGACATACAGTATCTCACAAAAGTGAGTGAGTACACCCCTCACATTATAGTAAATATTAACACTGAAGAAATTACACTTTGCTACAATGTAAAGTATTAAGTGTACAGCTTGTATAACAGTGTAAATGTTCTGTCCCCTCAAAATAACTCAACACACAGCCATTAATGTCTAAACTGCTGGCAACTAAAGTCAGTACACCTCTATGTTATATTCCCATAGAGGCAGGCAGACTTTTATTTTGAAAGGCCAGTTATTTCATGGATCCAGGATACTATGATCCTGATAAAGTTCCCTTGGCCCCCACATCATCACATACCCTTCACCATACCCCCACATCATCACATACCCTTCACCATACCCCCACATCATCTCATACCCTTCACCATACCCCCACATCATCACATACCCTTCACCATACCCCCACATCATCACATACCCTTCACCATACCCCCACATCATCTCATACCCTTCACCATACCCCCACATCATCTCATACCCTTCACCATACCTAGAGATTAGCCTGGTTGTATTTCAGTTAGTCTAATAGCTGGTTTGATTTGCATTGAGAGATGATTTCATGGAAAGTACCCCATGCCAATCTCTAGGTATGGTGAAGGGTATGTGACGTGTGTACTCACTTTTGTGAGATACTGTACATACAGACATACATAAGATGAATAACACCAAAGACATACATGAAATATTATCACAAATGACATAAACACCCAAATAAGGAGACAAAGCATACATGTATAACAACAGAAAATGACATGAACACACACAGACAAGGTCTTGGAGACTTGTAACCCTGAATACATATTGCACTGGATTTAATGTAGCTGGTTTAACAACAGGATAGATTGAAAGAATGAACTCTAAAGCATCTGTTTGAATGCAGACCTAATAATGATCAGATCTCATAAGGCTTGTGATTGGCTGTCTAACATTGTAGAGACATGCAGAAAAACGTTCGCACAGAGACGGGCTTACATGTGTGTTGTTGTATTGTGAGAGGCTTGACTACAGTGTGTGACACGAAGGGGTAAAGGAGCTGACACAAAAAATTGTGAATAATATAAGAAACTAAAAACACTGTTGGAAAAAAAGATTTGAACCGTAATGTGTAGTGTTGTAAAATGGTTTCATAAAATTAGTTTTGAAAAAAAGTATTGTGAAGGAACCCGTTTCAAAGTCAAAATCGGTGCCAAAATCTTTTGGAAAAATACCCAGCCCGTATTATAAACTTGCCATATCAGCAGCTCCCTGATGAAAAGGCTGATAACTGCAGGCTTACATACAGCAAGTGTCCCTGTTTGACTCACCGTTTAACCGTTTTATCTGCCTTAGTTAAACAAGTACCAACAGGCACCTGGTGTTTGGATACATGTGTGTGTCCTCCCAGCTCCTTTATCCTTTGGTGGCTTTATTAATTACCGTCTTTGACATCGCTGAAGACATAGTCCCTCCCTTCACTGTATTGAAACCCAACTATGGGTGCCAAAAATAGCACTATCACTGAACTCAGACTGACTTTCTTTGACATGAGGTAGCGTTCTATGTACCTGCTCTGAAAAATTAAAATACTACTGAATGTGTGCTTGCTAGGGATGTAACGATGCAGTGAATTGGATGTGATATTGATATATATACAGGTATATACGTGTAAAGATTACAGCCGTTTGAGATTGTCTTAGCTTTAGTGTGTAACTTTTTGATATTGATGAACGTCCGTTACATTCAAGCCGTTGCCAAATGAGTTGCTACAAAGCTAATTAAGACTATCAGCTCCACACAGCTCTCTCTGGATCTCTCAGTGTGACTATGTTCAGAAGATTGTGGCGTCCGGTGACTTTCACGCAGAAACTGGTGTGAAGATAATGACCTCTTCTGAAGAGTCCATCATGTTTTTTTAATCCTCCGTGTCCTCCTTGGCTACTAGCAACTGCGTGAAAGGGAAGGGGGAGGCGGTCACGGAAGGCTTGTATCATGTGGACGCGCCGACAGTTTTGTTGTCATAGAATTTCTCATGGGGGAGACAGAAACTACGCACTATTGCTTAAAAAAATTAATTGTGATGCAATATTTTTAACTTCCAAGGGCGTAATCTACTTTAGATTTCACTTATTGGACTTCACACGTCACTACGTCTTCTTAGTTGATTTATTTGAAGATATTTTTTTTCTATTTATTTAGTTACTTTGATGTGGGATTGAAATGTTAAGATAAGATAAAAATACAATTTCAGTTTTACTTTTGATAAGAGGACATGTCTGTCGTTTTGCATATTTTATATAGATTAAGGAATTATTTCCAGTCGGTTGTCTGCAGCTCATTCTGGGTTTTTTTGTGAATCGTATCGAATCGTGAGTTGATTGTAGCGTTACATCCCTAGACGCAGCCCTATGTTAAACATAAGCATATTACCATTTTCATTTTGAGCATTTTTTCATGCTAGCATTAGCAGCTAGCTCAAAGCACTGCTGTGCCTATTAACTTCCCTGAGCGGCTAGCATGTTCTGCAGAATTATGACTTCACTTCTTTTCATTTGCAGCCATGTCTGTGTTTATGAGGAGTCTTTCTGTATTGGCCCCTGATAGATGAGACTTTTAGTTGAACTGTGTGTTTATATCTGTCTGTTACAGATGCTTTGACAACATGTGGAAGCAACCAGTTCCAGTGTGGGAACGGGAAATGCATCACGGTCAGATGGGCGTGTGACGGCACAGATGACTGCGGCGACGGCACCGATGAACTCCCCGGTACCTGCAGTGAGTATCGCGCATCGCTAAACATGAGAATGGACTCATTATGGCTGTGCATTCACACCTGTCCCTACCCACAATCCCTCAGTGGGATGATTATATAGTCTCAGTTATTGTTTTTTCTGTGTATTTCACTTCCAGTGGCCAAAACTTGTAGGCCGACAGAGTTCAGCTGCGCGGACCGCCTTAACCAGTGTGTACCGAGCACCTGGCGCTGTGATGGAAAAGCCGACTGTGAGAATGGAGCAGATGAAGACAGCTGTGGTAAGCCGAGTTAACGCCCCCACATCTGTCTTACTGTTTACTCAATCGTATATGTAATTTATTGCTCTCAGAATCCACATCTTCCTTCTCTCATCTCCTTCCTTGCTCCCTGCTATGAAGTGCTCCTGCTGAGGTGTCAAGATTTCACGTGTCATTGATCGAAATGAGCTTTCCATTTTGACTATCGAAATCAAAAGCCGGATTGGCGATTCTCCCGAGTATAGCTTTTTTGTCTCCACCACCACCACCTACTTGCGCACGTCTGAAGAAAAACAACAACAGACACAGTGTAGCCACGTGGCAACATTTTGCCTTCCACGCGAGGGAGTTTTATAAGCAAACAAAGGTAAAGCATGTGGGCTCCATGGCTGATGGGACTCCATGGTGCCTTCAGGTGCATCGCAGTAAACTAATGGTGCAATCAACTGCACTATGAGAAAACTCAACTCAAGATTGTTGTTGCTAAGTACCCTTCTGCCATCTAGTGGCTCTAATTATGGCATTGTTGTCCCTGTTAAAAAAAAAATACCGCAGTCCTTACCGCAGCGGCTCAGGGTTCGAATCCGACCTACGGCCCTCTGCTGCATGTCTCCCCCCTCTCTCCTGTCTGCAGCTGTCCTGTCAATTAAAGGCCAAAAATGATCTTTAAAAGATGCTTTTCTTCTAATTTTTTTAAATCGAATGTCAAATAGAATCGTGGATATGGAGCATCGTGACACGCCTAGTTCCTGGTCTTTCATTACTCTGACCGCCCCGTTATGCGTCTTCCCTCTTAGCGCAGAAGCAGTGCGTAGACACCGAGTTCCGCTGCAGGAACGGCCAGTGCGTGTCGTCCTCCTTCGTGTGTGACGACGAGGCCGACTGTGACGACGGGAGCGACGAGGCCTCGTGCCCAGTCGCCAGCTGCAGCCCCGGGACCTTCCAGTGCAACAGCACCGTGTGCATCCCCCGCCTGTGGAGCTGCGACGGCGATGCCGACTGCTCCGACGGCTCCGATGAGTGGCCCCAGAACTGCGGTATGAAGACGCCCGACTCTGCTCCCACCCATCAGTGCTCGTCCCTGGAGTTCCGCTGCGGCAACGGAGAGTGCATCCACGGTAGCTGGAAGTGTGACGGAGGAGCCGACTGCCTGGACCAATCAGACGAAGCTGAATGTGGTGAGTATGATTGCAAAATCTAGACACTAGTCATGTTTCCATCAACGTATTTTTATGCGCATTTTGAAGTACTGCATTAGAAAATGTTGATGGAAACGGCAAAATTCTGAAAAACTTTCTCGGATTCAGCAGACTTTCTTAACTGCTCAAACATGTCCTAAATTGCAACAAACTGTCAATAGTTTCATCATCTCTTGTACTCACATGTCTACCTGTCTCTACCATCCCTCTAGCACGTTCCACCTGCCGTCCTGACGAGTTTGAATGCGGCGATGGCACGTGCATCCACGGCAGCCACCAGTGCAACCATCAGTACGACTGCAAGGGACATGAGTGATGAGGCTGGCTGCGTCAACGGTACCAATCTCTTCCCCTACCCTTTTCTATCGTGGTTCAAAGTCAAAAGTATCAAAGTATCTTTATTAGTCTCCCCAAGGAGAAATTAGTTTTGGATACTGGGAGAAATTGTTGCAAGAGTTACAACAGAGACACACAACAAGCACAGGGTTAAAACAACTTAAAAGACAAATGTACAGGAAACATTTGGGCTACTCAAAGAGCTATGCAAATTGCAAATGACCATTTTCTATACTACGTGCAAAAAAGCCATCCTTCCTACATTCTTCTGTTCTCCCATACATGCTTTACAAACTTACTCATTCCTACCGCCATAAGCGTCCATGCATTCAGTCAGTCAGTCATGAATAAACTAATAAAAAAAAAAAAAAAATCCATACATTCAGTTATAAATATGCATTCATTCCTCCATTCATATCCATACATACATTCAGTCACAGATATACATTAATGACAATTAAATGCAAAAATCTCTGGTCTGTGTCTGTAGCTGTATCTTTTGTTTTTTAACAGCCACCCAATGTGAGGGCCCGACCAGGTTTAAGTGCCGCAGCGGGGAATGCATTAGCATGGAGAAGGTGTGTGACAAGCACCGTGACTGCAGGGATTGGTCAGATGAGCCTCTTAGGGAATGTGGTGAGCACCGAGGCTTCTCATGCATAACTGTCTGGTTAATTACTACTTGTGTGTTAATGAGGGTGTCTGCAGCTTTAGATTGCTAGTTACTGCACATCCTCAGAAAAGAAAGATGGTAAACCTTTTCCTACTCCCACTGCAGGCTCCAATGAGTGCCTGTACAACAACGGCGGCTGCTCGCATATTTGCAATGACCTGAGGATCGGCTACGAGTGCCTGTGTCCTCCTGGATTTCACTTGGTTGACAAAAAGCGCTGTGAAGGTAACACCCTGCCACACAGTTACACTTAGAAATGCTTTGTATGTTCTCTTAGTCTCGCATTGCCAGCTCTGTCTCCACACTGCTGGAGGGAGGGTAAGGTCTGGCTACACCACAAATGCATACTGGGATAGGAGAAAAAAACACTGTGGGTTGTTTGCATTTCTTTAAACCAGAGATTCTCAAAGCGAACAACAAGTCAATCCGGACCCAGCCCGTACCTTGCGTTACGAATGCAAAACCTTTCATAAATGTAAATAAACGTTTTCTATTTTAAGATAAATTTTTTATTGACCAATAAATTGCTAGTGACGTTGAAAATACAGTAGTGGTGTAATGGACTGTAGTTGACACCCGCCCCACCTAGACTGGGTAAACCCAGCCTGATCTGCCGGGGGTTTGATTTCTCCCTGCAGCTCAGGCTGGAGACCTGTACGTTTATCTATCCTGCTTCCGTTACAATTTTGCGGGGACCAATCACAAACTGGCTTATGCACCTGGCGCGCTATTGGCGGGTTAAACACGATTACGATAGAGAAGCGACGGCAACCCCTTGATGCCGCTGTCACTGCTACGTACCCCGTATCGTTGATCTGATTGGTTGAAGGACTATCCAATTGCGTACAGAGTCATTTGAACTATGCCCGTTGATCCCGCCTCTTGTGCAGAGAAAATCCAGAGCAGACTCCCCAGACTAATGTTCAATCTTAAAAGATTAAGCTTGGTCTGGTGATAGCCAGACTACCCCCCCACCCTAAAAAGATGAATAGTTTTGGACTTCTTTTTACAACTGAAAATAAAAAAAATTTTATTAGAGAGAAAGTATGCTACCGAAAAAAGGTACCGATTTCCAGGTAGTGGTACTGGTACCAAAGTTTACCACTGAGTACTCAGCTTGAAAAAGTGTTTTTGTTATTGCCAATCGTTTCGGACACCTGACCTATCATTTTTTTTTAGATGCGGACCTTTCAGTGATACGTTTGAGAACCCCTGCTTTAAACTAATCACAATCATCTTGGGCGACGCTAAGCTCGGGTCGCAGTGACGGTGGCTCTGCTAAATAGTCTCTGGAAGGAACTGGTTCTGGTGGAACATTTGCACCCCGATAAGAAAACGCCACATACAATATTAAATGAAGTCAACTGTTCACACAATCCAGTAACGTGAGCTATTTAAATGAGCTGATACATGGTTAAACCTCATTACCGTGTGTACTTCGTCCACAGCAATCCCACCAACCGGTCCCAAAACCTCCCAGTTAGAGAGGAAACGCCCTAAACATATTCTTTGTAAATCTTTACAATCATTCCCCGAAAAAACCAAGCAGGCCCGCCTTGTTGCACGATCCAAATCTTCTTCAAAACCTGACATTTTCAGCGTGTAGCTCGCTAGCTCGAAGGTTGTTGTCGTTTCCCGTAGCGAAGGGACACGGCAACACACAGAGAGCGGAAGGCGAGGGGCAAACAGGAACGTCGGATTGGGGGGGAAAGGGGACTGAGTACCCGGGGCCCTCATGTGAGGAGGGCCCAAAAAGATGCTAGAATGAATAGCTGTGGATGCGGGGAGGGGCCCGTTGAAAATGCCTTTCTACAGGGACCAGAGTTTTGTGCAACGCCCCCTGAGGACAAAGCCAGACGTCACACGCCGGATTTCAGGCTTCATTCGGGAAATGTACTTCTGTTGATCCAGACTAATGTTCTCTCTTAAGCGAGAACTTGGGTCAGATTAACAAATAATGTTGCAATCTGTTTACTCTGACGCAACCTTTTCCATGTCCCTGTCTGTGTCGCCAGATCAAGAGAGATCACGTAAATCTTGCAGACACAATGACTCAGCATGATGTTTGTTTGCACTGTCGTGTGCGCTTCATTTTTTCGTTTCTCTTCCCTCTTCTTTGAATCAGATATCGACGAGTGTGCCAACCCGGACACCTGCAGCCAGATCTGCATCAACCTGATTGGCAGTTACAAATGCCAGTGTGAGGAGGGTTACCAGGTTGACCCGGCAACCAAAGCCTGCAAGGCCATCGGTAAATATCAGCTCTCTGTGTTCTCTCCCGAGCGTCCGCTGCATTAATATGTAACACTTTAAAGATAATGAATAGCTTTCTCAAATGTTATTTTTCCCTTTTTTGTGGCTTAGTCTGAGCAAGGCTGTGTGAAGTCACACTTTTTGTGTCACAGAATATAAACGTTGCTTACTTGAAGCTAGAATCAGAGAATGTAGACCTTTTTCTTCATTAATAAAATGACAGTTTGTAGTTTTGTATTTATTTATTTCGGGCATGTCAAATTTAACATAAAAAACACAACAGCAGTTTGTTGAAAACATATCCAACAAAATAGAAAAAAAGGTTGAAAAAAAAAGAGAAAGAGATAACATAATTCATAATTTCCTTCATTTACAAGGAGTAGGAAGTATAAAATTATTTAATCCTACCATAATTAAAGGAGAATTCCAGTAGATTTCAACACGTAGCTCTGTTGTCTGTACATTTGGAGTGCTGTCAGTAGCGAGAAAAACGTGTGCTGCCTACACCGTGTTATCCTCCTGCTAGCGTTAGCACCCAACAGGCTTAAACAGGGCAAGTTTTAAACGTGCTTCTAGCCTCTTAACATGTTCGAAATGTCATTAAAGGTGCCTCCCCATGTGCAGTGATTCCTTCTGAGTGAACACAGTGAATCTGACTGCAGGAGATGTGACAGAAAGGCATAAAAGTTGTGTTAATCCAGCTCTTTTAGTTCTGGTGCTGAGACTGCAAAACGAGTATTTAGGGACCGTCTACAAACTACAACACTGAAAAGAGATACAACAAAACTATTTATTAATTTAATGACTAAATAAGGTAGTGTCTCCAAACTTACCTCAACTATAACTCGTCTCCTGCTAGTTGTACTACATCACTTACTTTTAAAAAATAAGCATATGCCTATTTTCTTTAAATATTTTTGTATCTCTTTTCAGTGTTGTAGTTTGTAGACGGTCCCTAAATACTCGTCTTGCAGTCTCAGCACCAGAACTAAAAGAGCTGGATTAACACAACTTTTATGCCTTTCTGTCACATCTCCTGCAGTCAGATTCACTGTGTTCACTCAAAAGGAATCACTGCACATGGGGAGGCACTTGTAATGACATTTTGAACATGTTAAGAGGCTAGAAGCACGTTTAAACTTGCCCTGTTTAAGCCTGTTGGGTGCTAACGCTAGCAGGAGGATAACACGGTGTAGGCAGCACACGTTTTTCTCGCTACTGACAGCACTCCAAATGTACAGACAACAGAGCTACGTGTTGAAATCTACCGGAATTCTCCTTTTAAATCATTATTTACCAAAACGTTGGCGATTAATTTAATAGTTGACACCAATCGATTAATCTTTGCAGCTGTAGCTTTTTGAATGTGGGTTGTGTACGTTTGTTTAACCCTTGTGTTGTCCTACCGGGTCAAAATGAACACTTTTTCAGACACTGTTTGGACATTTTTGTCTCTTTTTTTCGGAATTACTGGTCAATAAACCTCATTTATATGAAATTATCTAATTTTTGTGTGAGAAAAAAGCAGAAATTATGAATGATTTTGACTAATAGTTAAGATCAGAGGAATGAAGGTAATGGATTATCACAGATATGTCAAAGTTTAGTCTAACTAATTATAGCTAATGCTATAAAATTGAATAAAACACCCAAAATTCAATGAAAGTAGAGATCTGATCCTTAATTTCACTTGTGAAGAGCGTAGAATGGAACCATCAGTGTACTTTGGGGCAATGTGGTTGAAAGAAACCCAAATGTCTGATATAAAAAGGAGATGTTTGAAGAAAAACATTCAAATTTCAGTTTGACTTTAAACAAACATTCCCACAAAAGTACTAAGAAAATCACTTGTCCGCTCTGATTTTGTAGGTACAATCGCCTACCTTTTCTTCACCAACCGCCACGAAGTCCGAAAGATGACTTTGGACAAAAGTGAGTACACCAGAGCTATCCCCCGTCTGAAGAATGTCGTGGCTCTCGACATGAACATGGCCGCCAGAGAGATCTACTGGTCGGACATCTCCCAGAAGAAGATCTACAGGTGAGTGGGAATGAAATCCGAATGAAAGCAGCGTGTTTGTTCTTTCCTTTCCTGCTTGACGTCCGGCTCTTCGCTTTTCAATCCAGAGGTCAGATGGACACGGCCGAAGACCCCGCGCATCACAACGTAGTGATCGGTAGCGGCATCGATGCCCCTGAAGGCATCGCTTTCGACTGGATCCACGGTAACCTGTACTGGACGGACAGCATTCGCAGCAGCATCAGCGTGGTAACTGCCGACGGTACCCGCCGCAAAACTCTCTTCCGCCAAGGCTTGTCCAAACCTCGCGGTATTGTGGTCGACCCCCACAGCAAGTAAGTCTAACAATGCCAAGAAAAGCCCAGTGACTACGTTCACATGCACATAATATGGTTGGTTTATGTACAGTACAGCACAGAGCTGATCGTAAGCCGTAAACAGGCAAGAGGCCGTAAACTGTCACAAACTGGAGTAAAAACCCTGATTGAGACGCAGATTCTGAATCTGCTGTATTCATGTCCAAAGAATGCTTCTAAAACCTGAATAATACCGGCATATCACACATGTCTTAATCTGAAAATGCTATATTCAGAAAAAGGCCTTATTCAGAATATCCAAACGGAAAATGCTGTGTACATGACCTGTATCAAATTCAGATTATTAGTGTGCGTGTAAAAGTACCCAGTGATGCCTTAATCCTTTTTAGACTCTTGTCTTCATTTGTGTCCTTTCTAAATGATGTATTTCAGTTTTCTATGTTTTATTGACAACATATCTATGTTCTCCTAGCTTCATTTACTGGACCGACTGGGGGAATCCTGCTAAGATTGAGAAGGCAGGTCTTAACGGAGGAGACCGCACCGCTCTGGTCACTGACAACATTGTGTGGCCGAATGGAATTACACTTGGTAAACTCTAGCGTGCATGTCTCTCTGGTTTCAAGTTGATTTTTTTTTAATCTATTTATGTGAAAGCCAGTGGTCTAACCTGGCTGCTTCCTCCCCAGACCTGGTGAACCAGCGGCTCTACTGGGTGGACTCTAAGCTGCACACCCTCTCCAGTATCGACGTGCAGGGCGGTGGGAGACGCACCATCATCATGGACGAACACAGGCTGGCTCACCCACTGGGCCTCACTGTGTTTGAGGTACATGTTGTGAGCTGTTACGAATACATGTCAATACAACAGTTCAGTTCAGTCACTTCATTACCCCAGATGGGAAACGTTATTGGCAGTCAGGAGCACAAGATAAAAAGTACAAGTAAATGAAAAGACACACAACAACAACAACAACACAAAAAGCACAACAATCTTTCCTGTACATACAATATACAGAACACAATTTTACACAATACTACAGCAGCAATGTGCAGATTAAGGCGAGTTATTGCACATGTGACGAGGGACTTTTTACTCCAATCCAGTCCCTCCAGAAAAACGTGATTATACGATCGCATAATTCAATGCATAATCAGCCAAAGTCCGCGCAAAATATGCGGGGCTTGCATGATTTCATAATCCCCGCATTTTCGTTGCAAAAAAGTCCCAAATATCTTAGCAGAAAGATGAAAAATGTGCAAGAGCAGCCGCATATTCCATCGCATTTTTTCAGAAAACGTGACGCATAATCAGGGATTTTAGCCCAAAACAATCACAAAAAAACTCCGCATTTTTCTGGAAGGACTGCCAATTGTTCTTGAATTGAGGTCCTCTGAATCTACGACCTAAGGGGAGGGTTTAAACTCAAGAAAAAGTGTCTCCTCACTTCATGCATAAATAGAAGTACTCGTCACTGCTACTACTCTGTCCCCAGTCTCTTACATGCTCACGTTTGGTTGTTTTTTTTGTTCTTCTAGGATAAAGTGTTCTGGACAGACGTCAGTAATAATGCCATCCTCAGCGCAAACCGGCTGACGGGTGAAGACATCACGCCAGTGGCAGAGCACCTGACATCACCAGAAGACATTGTTCTCTTCCATAACCTCAAACAACCTGCTGGTAAGAGACACTGACACGTACTGTTCAAAAGTGTGCTCACACACCAGAGCATGTGAGCGCTGCAGTGTTGCCAACTCTTCTCCAACGAAAGTAGCTAGAACTAGAAGTAAAAAAATTTTTTTGCAATATGACAACATACTCTCATTTTGCATATTGTCAACATCATGTTGTAACATTTGCATAAAGTTTAGAGGCTGTGGTGGCTGACTGCCTGCTACACAATGCAAGAGGAGAGGGAGAGAGATCCTGTGCTGTTGGCAGAAGAGACGTGGACTGTGACTACTTCCTGGAAATCAGTTACAATTTAATAGTCTGAAGCAGCTACATTTGTAGCTAGCCACCTTTTAGAAATAAAGTTGCTAAGAGGTTCTGAAAAGTCCCTTAATCCAGCGAGAAGGTAGCCAAGTTGGTTCCTGCGCAACCGGTAGGAATCGGACCGGATTACAACGCAAATTTCGGTTCCTCATTTCGGTTCCACTTAATGTGTCGACTGAAATATTTTCCCTCTGTCGCTCCGAAACGGACGTAAAAATATCCCCCTTTCTCTGTAGTCTACCGTTAGCTAGCTGCCGTAAATGCAGGCTACTTTTACTCATTATATATTTAAGTACTTTAAAATATTAATATATTGTTACATTTAAATAATTTTCTATTTTAAATAAAACTCATAACTATAAAAGAGCCTTTACTTTGATGACATTTTTCAGTTTTTCAAGAATCGGTTTAGGAATCGTAAAAATCCAAACGATACCCAACCCTAAAGATGAATACCGCTCTCATTTCTGCGCGTAAATATGTAGCGAGCTGAAGCCAGTAGGTGCTTAGCTTGAAGAAACGGGGGAAACAGCTAGTTTCTCTATGTTTCCAGCTAGATAGTGAGCTTTAGAGGAGCTGGTCGGTGGATTTGATTACCACTGGACAGAGCCAGGCTGGCTGTTGACCCCTTTTCCAGTTTTTGTGCTAAGCTAACCTCCCACTGGCTGATTAGCTATACTTATTAGTTTACATAAAGTGCACAGACATGCAAGTAGTATCAATCTTCTCATCTAACTTAAGCGTATTTGCCAGAAACTATTGCTTTATTATGTTATTTTTGACAATGGCTTCAAAACACGTAAAGCAGTTAAACTAAAGTAAAATGTCATCCTGTTTTTCCATTGCAGGGAGGGATTGGTGCAAGATATCCGGCTGTGCATTCTTGTGCCTGGCAGCTCCTCAAGTGGGCAGACATCCCCCCAAATACACCTGCGTCTGTCCGGATAACATGATGTTAGACAGGGATATGAGAACGTGTGTACCTGGTATGTAAATGATCAAAGAGCAGATATTCTGTTGAATGATATCGAGAAGAAAATGACAACATCCTAATTTTTGTCTTCCAAATAAATATTATTGAATAGTTCACACGCTCTTATTTCTGACTCTCACTTCTCCTCTGTTTGTGTTCTTCACCAGCTGTTCCAACACCTGCAGCTCCCGTGGAGCCTCATGTTCCAGCAACCGACCCCCCTCGTCGGCCACCAGTGCCAGCCAGCACCACGCCTAAGCCACTAGTCCGCACCACGCCTAAGCCACTAGTCCGCACCACGCCTAAGCCCCTAGTCCGCACCACGCCTAAGCCCCTAGTCCGCACCACGCCTAAGCCCCTAGTCCGCACCACGCCGAAGCCCGTTGTCCGCACCACGCCTAAACCCCTGGTCCGCACCACCACAGTGCCCGTCGTCATCACCAGTACTGCAGCCAAGCTGGTGCCACACCCCACCAAGCCTCCTGTAAGGACCACCACGCCCCAGCCGGTGAACCCTGAAATTCCCCAGACCACCACAGAGGCTCCAGTCACCTCTCCAGGCAAGTACCATAATGTTTTGTTAGATAATTAAGGTCAAATTGTGTAGACGGTTTACATTCCTTTTGACCATTTTACAAAGTTTGTATGAGTGCATTGTCCTCAGCTCTGACATAAAACGACTACGTTTACATGCACATAATATTCAGTTTTTGCCATTATTCCGAAAAAGACAATATTCAGACTAAGCTGTTTACATGGCTAGTGAAAGTAAATATTCCACTAATATTCACGTTTACATGCAGCCGTGAAAAATAGGAATTTTCCAAAGTTTTCCACCAGTAATTTACTTGTTTGACCGTGTGAATGCAGCCTCCCACTTTCATTCCTTCAACCACCTTCTTGAAAAGTTCGGTGTTGCGATGTTTGTGCATATCCAAAAACCTGTTGATATCCAAGACTTTCATAATGTTTAAAAGTAGCAGCCCTGCAAACTGTTGGCTGGTTGGTTTGTGTACAACAATCATAGCAACGAACGGACAGAAATGACCATAAGCTGTAAACAGATGACCCATATCAAATTCGGCATATTGTCATATTAAAGACCTCAGATTACGCTCATTTCATTTTCAGGTTCATAATTGTATTTAGAGGTTATATCAGAATAGGTTTACATGGTTTAATTTTCAAAAAACACCATATTTTTGTTGTACTGCACATTGCTGCAGCTCCTCTTTTCACCCTGTGTGTTGAGCTCTCTGTTTTAGCTACAGAGTGAGACCTCTCACTTCTGTTCCATCTTTGTTGGGAGTCGCACATGCTCAGTAGCTAGGTAAGGACTACTAGCCAGTCAGAAGCAGAGTATGAGGGCGTGCCCTGACAGTACCTAGGTAAGGACTACTAGCCAGTCAGAAGCAGAGTATTAAGGCGTGAACTGACAGTACCTAGGTAAGGACTACTAGCCAGTCAGAAGCAGAGTATGAGGGCGTGCCATGCTAGCAGCTAGGCGAGCATTATAACGTGTGTTACAAAGTGACGCACGTTTGTCTCTGAAGTAAAGTACTCAATGTGGACAGTGCAGGTCAGCTTCATGTGTCATTAAAACATTATTATTATATTTTTTATATATAATACATTGTTTTCTTGTGTTTCTCGTTCCTTCAGATTTTCATCATGAATTTGCTGCAGCTATCCCCAACCCTGCCTCCGACGCCCCGATAGCTCTGTACATCGCATTACCTCTGGGTGAGTTGCTTTGGCAACCGCTTGCAAAGCCAGCTTCTTCTTCAGATAAATATATTTTTTTTGAAATGAAAACATTGTCAAACATCATGCTTAACACCTTCTCTGGATATCTCTCCCTATGTCTGCCTCCTGTAGCGATCGTTTGTCTGGTGGCCGTTGGTGCCGTGCTGCTATGGAGGAACTACAGGCTGAAGACCACCAACACGATTCACTTTGACAACCCTGTCTATCAGAAAACAACTGAGGACCAAGTGCACATTTGGAGGACCCACAGCCCTGACGGTTACTCCTACCCAAAAGTGAGTCTAGTTTCACAGTCTACAGTTCAGCCTGTTTGAATTTATAGTTTGTTGTAATCAGCACACACGGTACGCTACAGTAACCTGACTCCAGATGGATTGCTTTGCATTTGCTCGGCATATCCATCTGGGAGCTTTCCGTTGGAGAACTTTTGGGAAGGGGCGAAAATCCTGGTTAGCTGATTGGATAAACCATCTGTCTATCACCACCTCTGTTGGTGATGGACGGCCAAATCAACCAATCAGATCAACGATCTATCAAACTCTTGCCGAAACCAGTCGGGAGAAGAGCAAAAACATCTTTTCCTCCGAGAAAAGCCTCCAGTGCCGTTCTTTGCTCTTCTTTCAATGAAGGAATACTTTCTAATTTGGATAAAACTTGCGCGACAGCTACGCTCATCTCATCCGTGGAAGCCGCCACGTTGTTTAGACTGAACAGTCGCTTCTCGTTGCGTCGCACCTAAACCCGCCTCAAAACCAACGCTGATTGGTCGGTCGTTTGGCGAACGGCTCCAAATTTTCTCTGTGTCAAGATGCCAGACTGATCTGCGAGTGGAAAACTGGAGCTCGCGAGATCAGGACGCTCTCACGAGGCTAACGCTACAGTAAAAGAATCTGACATCCGTTTTGTTTTGCTGTCCTTTCAGAGACAAATTGTGAGCTTGGATGAAGAGGCAGACAATCCAGCCTTCACAGACAACTGAAGCACATCAAGTAGAGTGGAAAGTAGAGCCTTGATGATAAGCTACCTTGGACGTCCTGTTGTATTTTTACCTCACACGGCACAAAGATATGGAAGTCAAAGCCAGTATCAGAACCACTATATCCTCAGAGACGGACAAACGCTCTACAGTGGAAAGAAAAACATATATATATATTTTTTTTTCATCAAGTTGACAATCCATTCCTCATCAAATCATACCAAATCGGCAGATGATGGATTCCTCAATCTAACTTTTGTTTTTACTCGTTATCCTAACTGATAAAACTGGAGAAGAGGTCACTGTTAAAGGGGCTGTACTCGAAATACAGAAAAAAATGTTTTATTCCGGCCCATATGTACGAACATGCACACGCAGAACTAAACCTGGAAACAAAGACCAGATAAACTTGGGTTACAACACACACACAGAGGGTGTGTGACTTCATTTTCTGCTCAGGATGCCATTACTCTATATTGTTACAGAGCAAATATTGGTTTGCTGCTATAATATTGTTTTTTTTTGGGGGGGGGGCAGTTCTGCCTTTATTGGATAGGAAAGCTGAGATATGAAAAGGGAGAGAGAGAGAGGGGAAGACATGCAGGAAAACCGTCACAGGTCGGATTCAAACCCTCGACCTTCTGCGTTATATATGCTATATATTATATATGCTATAATAATGTTTTGAATGTCGAGTACAGCCCCCTTTAAACCCCCGTGTTATCCTCCCGGGTCAAAATTAATACTTTTTCAGACACTGTCGCTTTTTTTTCCCATGTTTTGCTTACTTTTCAACGTTTTTGGCGCTTATTTCAACGTTTGGTGACACTTTTTCCCCCCATTACCACCAGTATATTCACCACTAGAACCAACCTTAGTTTTACACGTCTTTTTTGGGAATTTTTGGTCAATAAACCTAATTTATATGAAATTATCACATTTTTGTGTTAGAAAAAAAGCTGAAATTATGAATGATTTCACTAAAAGTTAAGATCAGAGGAATGAAGGTAATGGATTATCACAGATATGTCAAAGTTTAGTCAGGATAATGCTATAACATTATATAAAACACCCAGAATTCAATGAAAGTAGAGATCAGATCCTACTTGTGAGGAGTGTTATGAAACCATCCATGTTATTTTGGGGCAATTTGGTTAAAAAGAAACCCAAATATCTGATATAGAAACGTTGAACAGGAGGGTTAAGCCACGTAATGTCTTGTTTTTCATGCAATAAGTTTAGAGTCCAACATGTGGAAGGTAGAAGTCACACATAAGTGTTGTAAATATCCCTGTTAATTATTTTTGTTCATGGAACATTATCAAAACCTTATTTGCCATTTTGGCCACTCTGTTGTCTGTATGGTAAATACAAGGCAACCATCATAGACTGTATAAAATATGGATTTAGTCTCCGTGACGTCACACATGGGTTTCCAAAGAGCCGATGTGAAACTCAATGTGGGCTCCGGCTGCTACAGTCCGTGTTGGCTTTATTTATCAGTTTTACTGCTTGGCTACCACGATGAGACAGTTAGCTTAGCTCAAAGGGAGCAAGGACAAACAGCTAGCCTGACTTTTTTTATGGTGGGTTTTGTACAGAATAAATAAAGGAGATATAACGTGTTAATCAGGGAGCTTAAGAGATGCTGGCTGGCAGATTGTATTATCTTGAGAAAGAGCCATGCTAGCTGTTTCCACTTGTTTCCACTCTTTTTGCTAAGCTAAGCTAACCAGCTGCTGGTTTAATCTACATATTTAACAAACAGATATGAGAGTGGTCTCAAAACTGTCAACAAGAAAGTAAATAAGCCCATTTCCCAAAATGTTGTACTAATCCTTTGATTATGAAGCTCATCTTAAAGCCGCCTACACATGATAAGCGAGCGGTGCGCGACGCCAGGGGTAGCGCAGTGAATAGTTGGGCGCCACCGCTCTCCCCATAGGAAATGAATGGAACAGCCAGCGCAAAGCGGTTTAGCCACCTATCACGTGTAGGCGGCTTAACATAAAGACTTGTCGCTTTTACGCTTTGTTGTCTGTACGGAACAACAAACGAACAATTATGTGTAAAGCAATGCTAAACTAAGCTAATCGCCTTATGGCTCCAGCTCCATACTTAACGCACAGACATGAGAGTAGAGTCAATCTTCTCACCTCTCTGCCTAGAAAGTGAATATATCTCCCCAAATGTATCTTTGTTTATTGGAAGCAAGTATCTAAACCTGACTTTTATCCCATAACTATTCTATATCGACGATGTTTCATTTACGGGATCATTTCGGCTGGATGTCCGTCACCTTCCTCCTCTTTGTGTTAGCATTGTAAACTCCGGTCGATTCGGGAAACAATAGTGAATATAATACTTCTGCATTTGCCAGTTTAACCAGTGTGACCTCAATAAGTCTCAATAATGTGTGTGTGTGTGTGTGTGTGTGTGCGCCGATTATTTTCTCAATTAATCAATTAGTTGTTTGGTCTATGAATGTCAGAAAATGTGGATCAGTGTTTCCTAAAGCCCAAGATGACGTCCTCAAATGTCGTGTTTTGTCCACAACTCAAAGATCTTCAGTTTTACTGTCACAGAGGAGAGAAGAAACTAGAAAATATTCCTATTTAACGAACTGGAATTTTTCCCTTTTTCCGCAAAAAAATGACTCAAAGCGATTAATCGAGCATCACAATAGTTGGCGATTAATTTAATAGTTGACAGCTAATCGATTTATCTTTGCAGCTCTATCATCATATGGTCACAACACAGGGTTTTTCAGCAGCTGTTTTTTGTTTCAGAGTTTCTCCGAACACTTTTTCCAGCTATTCTTTCTCTTGATTTGTGATTCCCCTCTCTACACCCCTCTCGAGAGGACCAGTGCATTCCTCAGGCTTTGATAAAACCACGTGTGACCAATGGGGCCGTGTCTAAATATCTTTACCATGGCACGTGTATATATTTACATCCTCCCTCAGGACCAGAACTTCAACTTGCCTCCTGCATTCCTGACTAAAGACAGCCATGTACCTTATAATGCTTTTACAAACACTTTCTCCACAGCTGTATGAGCTCCTTTTTTTTATATCACTGACAGATGTGTGCCTTTTTAATGACATTATGTTCACATGTTAATGTTGGTGCTATTGAACTCAGTGGATATTTATAAAATCAATGTCTCTTCCTGTTTACAGTGCTAAATGCAGGCGAGGCTATACCTAACAAAGACGTTGACCGTTGTGAGGATTTTAGGTAGAAAACATTCATAAGTGCTAGTAAAGCTGTACATAATGTCATTTGACATTTACCAACCAACAGTGCCGTTTAAGCGTGTAAATATATAATGTTCATAAATGTAAATATTTGTTCTTTATTGTTTTTTTGGTAATAATGTCTGTGTTTTAGACTGTTGTGAACTTTAAACACATGATGTACATAAATAAATGCTTCTATTTATTATAGAATAACCACTCTCTGGGATCAGTTTTTGATGAATCATTTCTGAATATACTTTAATGCAACTTGTTAACAGTCACATCTGTTAATTTAATAAATAATAAAAACATGATTTATAAACTCATGCCAACAATTATTAAGCAATTTTATAACTTAGTTTTCTATATAAGTGGTGGGTGGTGATGGAGCAGTGGACGTGACTGATGCCTTTGGTGTGGGAGACCTGGGTTTGATTCCCACTGTGATACATCAACCAACGTGTCCTTGAGCAAGACACTTAACCCCTAGTTGCTCCAGACATATATAGCAATTGTAAGTCGCTTTGGATAAAAGCGTGAGCTAAATAACATGTAATGTAAAAAAGGTCCTACATGTTACTGTAGGCCCAGTTTAATATGCAACTTCATTTAATACAGTATATGTAGTAGGGAGTCCCTGCTCTGTCTCGCTCTCAGTTAAGGGGTCAGACAGACAGACATACACAGACAAAGACACACACACACACACAGTTACTGACATCAAAACCTTTTATGAAGGTCAGCACGCACGCAGGCTGTCACACTGTTTTCAGGGTCAAGTTCTAGTTTGTGTGTGTGATTGTGTGTGATTGTGTGTGTGTGTGTGTGTGTGTGTGTCTGTGTGTGTGTGTGTATGTGTGTGTGTGTGTGTCTGTGTGTGTGTCTGTGTGTCTGTGTGATTGTGTGTCTGTGTGTCTGTGTGATTGTGTGTCTGTGTGTGTGTGTGTGTGTGTGTGTGTGTGTGTGTGTGTGTGTGTGTGTGTGTGTGTGTGTGTGTGTGTGTGTGTGTGTGTGTGTGTGTGTGTGATTGTGTGTCTGTCTGTGTGTGTGTGTGTGTTTTTTGATTGTGTGTGTGATTGTGTATCTGTGTGTCTGTGTATGTGTGATTTGTGTGTGTGTGTGTGTGTGTGTATGTGATTGTGATTGTGTGTCTGTGTGTGTGTGTGCGTGTGATTGTGTGTCTGTGTGATTGTGTGTGTGTGTGTGTGTGATTGTGTGTGTGTGTGTGTGTGTGTGTGTGTGTGTGTGTGTGTGTGTGTCTGTCTGTGTGTGTGTGTGTGTTTTTTGATTGTGTGTGTGATTGTGTATCTGTGTGTCTGTGTATGTGTGATTGTGTGTGTGTGTGTGTGTGTGTATGTGTGTGATTGTGTGTCTGTGTGTGTGTGCGTGTGATTGTGTGTCTGTGTGATTGTTGTGTGTGTGTGTGTGTTGCACCATCAGTGTCACCTCAAAGGTTTCTATTACCCACCGACACTTGAACGCCTCGTCATGTATGAAGTAATGAAGTTAAATTAACATGTTAGAATTGGGAAAATATATCTGTTACACAAAAAAAGCGTCAGCTAAGTGACATGTTATGTAATGTAAAAAAGGTAATGTATAAAAGCCCTACATGTTACTGTAGGCCCAGTTTAATATGCAACTTCATTTAATACAGTATATGTAGTAGGGAGTCCCTGCTCTGTCTCGCTCTCAGTTAAAGGGTCTTTGGCTTAAAAAACGTTGAAGATCCCTGGTTTAATCCATTACTTTAGCTAACTATTTCAACTGTTTAATCCATTACTTTAGCTAACTATTTCAACTGTTTAATCCATTACTTTAGCTAACTATTTCAACTGTTTAATCCATTACTTTAGCTAACTCTTTCAACTGTTTATCCGTTACTTTTAGCTAACTATTTCAACTGTTTATCCGTTACTTTTAGCTAACTCTTTCAACTGTTTAATCCATTACTTTTAGCTAACTCTTTCAACTGTTTATCCATTACTTTTAGCTAACTCTTTCAACTGTTTATCCGTTACTTTTAGCTAACTCTTTCAACTGTTTATCCGTTACTTTAAGCTAACTCTTTCAACTGTTTATCCGTTACTTTTAGCTAACTCTTTCAACTGTTTATCCGTTACTTTTAGCTAACTATTTCAACTGTTTATCCATTACTTTTAGCTAACTCTTTCAACTGTTTATCCGTTACTTTTAGCTAACTCTTTCAACAGTTTAATCCATTACTTTTAGCTAACTCTTTCAACAGTTAGCCATTACTTCTAGCTATTTAAACTGTATCCTTTAGCCTACTTTTAGCTAACTATTTCAACCATTCATTCAACCTCACTTTTAGAAAGCTTTTTCTTTGCAATAGTTTTCACACATGCAGGTTATTATATGGGCCGTTGGTGAATTTAGTATAGCACATGGTGCAAACGTCTTACTTTCCCTCTGTGTTGTTATCGTGGGTGGATGAAGTGTTGCCTTGTGGCAGAGGACAGGTTTTGAGTAATGTACAGCAGTATGCTCCACTGTTTTCATACAGCAGCTTTGGTATGTGCACATGGCAGAGAACGTTTTCTTTTCAAGGGGGGCCGGGGGTGTTTTTGTTGTTATTCTATGGAAACGTGACCTTCTTCCTAGAAAGTCAGGCCGGGATACAGTGAAAGGCGAAACCACACAGTTCCTAGAAATTCTCCCACAACTTGAGACCACCAAAAAAGGAAAAGTAACAACACCGTGAATATGAGAGTCTCTCTCTATTTTTATTTATTTGCACATAAAATGAAAAGATATATCAACGTGTGAGAGCTGAAAAGTCTTTTACAAAGCTGATACATTCTGAATACATTAATAAATACCCTTTCTAATTTGGTAATATTTACTTTTATGTTTATGTGTTAACATATATTTGCATCGTTGTCAACTTGAGATTGTCAGGTGATGTTTGTATATATAGATTAATTGGTTGGTGAATTTATTAATTTTCACTTTGAAATGTTTAATGAGTTTTAAGTAATCATCTATGAAGATCAGATAAAATGAAACTTCTTTGACAATCTTGTGGCCGTAGCTTTAATAAACAATGTTTGTGTTGTTTTCATTGAAATCCATGTTTTGGGGTGGCTTTAAGAGTAAGCCGTAATGACAGCTATCCGACAAAAGAGGGAAAACAAACAGCTTTGTGACCATGCTGATGATCTGAGGTCAAACCAAACCCATCAATGCCACGTGCAAAGTTCAAGGCTGAGGAAGCGTAGAAGTGTTGAGCTGATAACATGAATCAGGTAAAAGATTCAGTGACACGTCTATTGACATGTGGATAAACACACAAGTAGTTCCTGCTGAAAGAAAAAAACGCAGTTACCATAGACAGTACAATTAATGGACAAAGCAACGGAGCCCAGTGAAGGATATTAGAAGCTCTTTCCCGGTGATGGCTGAGCGTTACTGAGCAGCCTCCAACTGAGCTTGAAGACGTAGATGTGACGTGAGCAACCTGTCTGAAAGTTGGAAGTCTTCTGGTAGCTGTGCCAAGAGAAATCTCAATCATTCCCAATCTAGCAGAGACGGAGAGCGTAGGTATATGTAAGGAGATAACATAGACACAGGCTCATTATTGATCACTAAAATGATAGTTAACATTAGTCATTACACTTAAACAGCTGATGGAAGTCCAAACTGCCTGAGAGCTTCTCCTGTACTATACAGTAACTCCTCTACTATGAGACAGGAAGTCTCGTGGTTATGACCCAATCGTTAGCCTATTGTTATAAAAACGTCTGCAAAGGAGCCATAACGTGAGGTACAAGGTAATGGAGCCTTTTATACATTGTCGTGTTTCTTTAGAAATAAACAACGGACAAATAGAGTCTTTAAACGCTTCAGATGTAAAGTTATTCGCTGTCAAAGTGACGTCAAAATGAATGGGAGTCAATGGAATGCTAACGGCGGGTGATGGCTTATTAGCATCAAAATGGCTCCATAGGAGGTACGCTGTGCGGAGGCTGGCTTACCTCCTTGGCAGTTCCTGCCAAAAGAAAGAAAACAAGCACTTCCTGCCGACCAGGGGCGATTCCATGATTTTTTTAATGGGGTGGCAGGGGATCAATAGTCCGTCAGGGGGGCCCACAGGCATAGTATAGAAAATCTGCTTAGAAATATAGGAACTATTGGATAGGATAGAACAACACAATGTAGTTCTGCTAAGTAAAAAATCACATTCATTATTAATTTCACTTGTTTTCATTTTAAGCTAATTGTATATCCGAATACAACAAACAGGCTCAGGCTGCCAACAATTACAGTGCTGGCTTCAAGGTATCAGAACGTGGAAATCTTAATTGGTCATGTGACAAGGGCTGGGAAGATACTCTGATAGGTACTCTCATCCAATGAAATCCCAATTGTCAGATTGACAGCACTCTAGTCTAAAGGTTGGGAGTCGCCCCTGCTGCCGACTCTCAGATCCCCCTCTGAGGAATTCACTACTGTATATGATTATTAATAAAGCTACACATGGCATGTAAACCTTTCCTGATTCGACCCTGATTTTTAACACTTCACTGTCAAAGCAGTTATTGAGAGGCAGCCTCTAGCTCACCTGTTGGAGCGTGCGCCCCATTTCGGCTCAATCCTTGCCAGCGTCCCGGGTTTGGGTCCGACCTGGGGCCCTTCGCTGCGTGTCGTCCCCCTTCTCTCCCCCGTTTAATGTCTCTCTTCAGCTGTTCTAAATAAAGGAAACAATAGCAGTTATTGAGACTCCTGTGGGTCCATTTGTTTTGGTTTGCACAGACACAGAGTGCAGAAGATATCTGTTTTTCAAAGAAAGGTTTTGTCCGAATCCCTTGACATCATTAATCATTAATTCATCCACAAATGTCATGTACTGGCAGGATCATTCCAGGTACTTCCACAGCAGAATGGAATAAATACATGGCTAAAGTTGTGTAGTGTTTTCTACTCACTGCTAGATGTTTTTTCAGTGTGAGAGAAAGCCTTAACCCTTGTGTTGTCTTCCCGTCGCCCATGCAACGTGTCCTCCCAGGTAAAAATAAAAAGATTAACCCTTTTTTTAGGCGCATTTTTCAGCCCTTTTTTCCACTCCCACCGGATTCACCACTAACATCAACTTATTACCACTAGTTTTACAATTATTTTTGGAATTCACAATCAATAAACCTCATTTATATGAAATTATACCTATATACCTATAAATTATGAATTATTTTGACATATAGTTACGATTTAGTGGATAATCACAGACTGTTAGTCAGGATAATGTTTTGAAACCATTTCATTTTTTTCAAAATGTTTCTTCTTTCTTTACATTTTGATGTAGAATAAACATGGCAAGGATAACCCATGTTGCACAATCACATAAATATATTATGATATTTCTGAGCAGGTTCCACATGTGTAAGACATGTGATCTCCCAGAAGTGTGACGACACATTACTCCTCACCTGATCCTACATAAACAAAACCAACCAGTCAGACAGCCACTGACCTTTGCTCAGGCTGTTTTATTGGCCAGAGACCACCCCACACTACTCACCCTACAACAGCTTGACCAATGGTGCTACTCACGATATTTGATCAGTTTTGATCAAAGATGTTGTTGTTGGAGTTCTTAGATTTGACAGTTTATCAACTCAGAACCCACCCACTCTTACAATAAGCTCGTCATATATCCTCTGAACCCTCCTGTTGTTCTCGGGTCAAATTTGACCCATTTTCAAAAGTTTCTGTATTAGAAATGTGGGGTTGTTTTTCAACCGAAATATCAAAAAAAAAGAATGTGTATGGTTCCATACAACGCTCTTCACAAGTTAAATACATGATCAGTTCACTATTTTCATTGAATTTGGGTGTTTGTTTTATTAAATGTTATAGCATTTGAAAAAAAGAAAATGGTAACAGAACATGACAAATGTCTAAAAAAGCTTTAAAATCTTCGGAAAAAAGAGCCTAGAAAAAACCAACAGAGACATTGTCAAGTGTCAAAAACGTCACGTTAAAGTGTCGAAAAATACAGAAAAACTAAAACTTCCATAGTCACAAAAGACAACAAAAGGGATAAAGTTTGTCCCCTCAGAAAATTCTCTAGTTTCATCAAATTATTCCTAATTTTGGGAGGTAATGTAAGCCTATGCCTAATCCCTATCATATGTCAGGGAGACTTCTATTACGTTGTCTCTCTTCTCTTTAACGGATCAGCTGGGCAGTGGGTGTTACGGTCCTGTATACCAATCAGAATCGGGCACTAATGTTCTAACCAATCACAGCATACTACCATGTTTTACATATGTTCTCTCTCCTGCTTCTGTCAGTTGTATTTTCAGACGAGAGTGTGACCCTCCTCCCCTTCTACCTCCAGGCATTTTCGACGGTGTTCTCGGTCTTCTCCCGGCTGACGGCTCGTTTTTACGTCTTTCTCACCACCACCAGTGTCTAGATTCCATTGGGGGATGTGTTTGGTTTTCCTAAACATTAGATTTGTATAGATACCCCTTTACAATGGAGTCTAATCTCCAAATAATTATGTTTGTACTTACTTGGTTATATCTTATTAATAAATGTTTGCATATCTGCAACGGAGTCTCTCCTGATTGAAATGAAAATAGAAAATAATAATAATGATATATCCTGCAATCATAATTGAATTGAACGATTGATTTACTTGGCTTTTTATCCAGATTTGAATCAGTCTCAAATGCGCAATGCTGTATTCAATAGGTTTGCCATTATGTTTTTTGAAATATATCATTTAATATATAAAGTAAAGATATGGATCCATGTGTATACAACAGCGTCATCAGCATACATTTGACATTCTTTCCACTGTTGTGGAAGATCATTAACATGCAGGCATGAGGTACACCCATTGTTCATTTCATGTTACTACATCTTCAGATTGATCACATGATTGTCCATAGTTAAATCATGATTAATCTTACTTTATTGTACTTTAAAATGGATATTTTTCAAGTTTTAAATGCTCAAGCGGTAGGCCCTATTTGAGGCTGGGCGTAATCCGATGGTAACCCAATTCACATCGACACTACATTTCCTGCTTCCCTAAACTATGGAGCAGCCAGAAGCCTAAATGACTAAATGTGAGTATGTTAATTGAAACGTTGATAACGTTAACGCAGAAAGGGTAGGCTACTTGTAATATGACCTCAACTTACATCAGCACAACTCTAAAATTATGTAAAGTAAAAAAATACCGGTTTGGTGTTGACAACACAGGGATGTTACTTACCTAGCAATATCAGTGGCCTACTCCTTCACAATCTTCCTCCACCAACGTACACGCCAAGCTTCAGCACAGCAGAGTGGCGGGTATGTATCACTGCTGTAGAGTTGTCACTGTACACAAGTTTTTGCACACAAAACACATGCAATATGATGTTTTATTATGAAACTACCCAACAATATTATAAGCCTAAAGTACAGCTACATTGATTAAACACTTGTTGTTGATTGACAAAACTGTTTTGCTTGTTAGGATTTGTTTGCATTGAGTACTTTTACTTTTAATACTTCAAGTGCATTTTCCTGATGCATACTTTTACTTACAGTAAGATTTTCAATGCAAGACTTGCACTGTATTTTTACAGTGTGATATTAGTACCTTTACTTAAGTAAAGGATCTGAATACTTCTTCCACCACTGATCTTATGTAGCCTGCTATGTATCATGTATTATACATTTGTTACATTTCTTTTATGTTATTTGCCCTGTCAAAAATTCACGTGTGACAGACAATAACCCTTTCCGTATCTTATTTTTTATGCCATGCACAAGAGCTATCTGATGATCAATATCCAGTGCTTAAATCAGGTCGAAGTTTTGTGTTTACCTGCTGACATGATAATGTGTGAGTTAGCCTATGTTATTCTGTTTCAGGGGGGCGTTCTTGATGTTTTGGGTCTATGTTGACCCTGTCAAGAGTCATGTGTGAGCCATGTCAGTCAAGTTTATTCTGGATGTTGTTCATCCCAGACTGCTCTGATAGGACATGACGTTGGACTGTTTGGTCTCCTCCGTCACACTGCCCCCGCGTTGAGTAACCATCCTCTCCAGTAAACTGGGGGGAAGAAACGGACGGCCTGTCCCATCAGTGAGTACACAAAATGACTCACTTTAAAAAATAGGCCTACTATGTTGGCCAGTGATTCTCAAAGTGGGGCCCGGGGACCGCCAGGGGAACGTGGCACTCTGCCAGGGGGTTCATGAAAAGTTTCCAGATTCGTTCAACTATACAAAATGCTTCATAGTTCAACAAATAATATATATATATATATATATATATATTTTTTTTAATCTATAATGGTTATTACATTCTAATTTAACAAATCTGTAACTCTTAGAATGTGCAAATATGTTTAATAGCCTATATGTCTGATGTCTTTCTAATACATTTTTCTTGTGTTGTTCTGTGCTCTGGGTTTCTTTAAACTTATATATATATTTATTTAAATATATATATATATATATATATATATTTTTATTTATTTATTTATTTATATATATATCTATTTATTTATTTATATATATATATATTTATATATATATATATATTTATTTATATATATATTTATATATATGTATATATGTATTTATATATGTATATATATATATATATATATTTATTTTATTTTATTTTATTTATATATATATATCTATTTATTTATTTATATATATCTATTTATATATATATATATTTATTTATATATATATATTTATTTATATATATATTTATATATGTGTATATATATGTATATATATATTTATATATATATATATTTATATATATATATTTATATATATATATATATATTTATTTATATATATTTATTTATATATATATATATATATATATATATATATATATTTATATATATATATATATTTATTTATTTATTCATATATATATATATATATATTTGTACCTGTGTGAGTTTCAATTATAAAAATTAAACCAAACCAAAAATGTTGTGAATGTTAGTGAATAAATAATTCCCCCAGTAAAATAATTAAAATAACAACACATTAATAGAGATTTGCTTCTGTCTTTCACAGTAAAAATAACAATATTTAAAGGATAAAGTGGTGAGAAAATGTGATCAGGTAAAATCGGTATTAGTGCGCCCCCTGGAGGAAACGGTACCACACTCAATGCTACTTTATACGTGATGAAACAGACAGCGTCAGGTAAACATGAGACTTGTAACTGCGGGGAAACTGGTGAACATGACTGTATTTAAAGAAGAGGCTAGCCACCCTTTTTACAGTCTACGGGAGCACCAAAGGACAGTTAGAGACAGGTGAAAAACAATTATAATACAAGTTTAATATCCAGAATATAATTAATTAATACAGATTTGCGTTTCTCAGAGTAGAAAAGGCATGGCCCGCCCTAATCTGCCTCTGATTGGCTAATACTCGTTGCCTTCTTTGGTTGGATTGGTTAGATTTAGTCATGAGGCGTGAGATTGGTTAGCGTTAGAGTAAGAGTGCCAAGGTAAGCCAATCAGAGGCAGAGTAAGGCAGAGCAGGGCGGAACATGCCTTCGCCATCCTGGGAAACGCATATTCGCCTCCGTTACAGTAGGTGGCGGCATGCACATTAAACGTTGCTTTGTAGTCCGTCCGGACTCCGGAAACCACCTGGTCCAGCTTTCCACACGCGCATGTTGTAGTTGGAATGACTTCCCTTTAATAGCGGGTAGTTTTAACTGTATCTGTAATCTCTTTCTTTTAAACCATGTCAGGCCAATCGGAGTTGAAAATCAACCCCGGCTTCGCGCAGAAATATGAGAAATACCGACAGAAAGAAGAGCTACAGAGACGTAAGTGTGTCACTGCTAACTTAGCTAGCTGATGGCTACACTGTCAAGCTAACAACACAACGTGGGAAAGAGTAACGTTAGCTAGCTTTTAAGTTGTTTTTCCGCGACGCTGTGTAATATCTGTGGGTATAATATATCTGCGTGTTGTGTGTTGTTGTGCAGTGAAGGACCGATACGGAGACCGAGCAGATGAGAGTGACTCCGAGTCGTCTGAGTCCAGCTCTGGTGACAGTGAAGTGGTTAGCATGGCTGCCTTTTCTCTCTCCACACTCTTATTTATTACACCTTTTTTTTATGTAATGTCATTGCTAGGCAACAGCCTGGCCCCTTGTTGACTTCCTGTCAGAACCAATCGAGCTGCTTCATTTTATTTACTTATTTATTTATACAAATCATTACAGTCAAATGCAACACAAACTACACAGGACAAATGACATACAGCATTACATCAGATACACAACATACAGGGGTACAGTCACAGCAGGCCTAGGTGGACAGGCTGGTAGGCAGAGGAAAAAACCTTATTAATAAACCTTAGAAAAAACATAGTTAGGGATACAGTTCCATAAGGATGCTGGGTTATTAATAAACGGATCATTTTGTATTATGGCGTGACTACACTTAGATTGGTAAGTGGTAAAGTCATGATGCGGTCTAGTGACTCCTCACACATCCCTTCAACCTTTTCCTATTGTAAACTGTCTAATCCAGTTCATTTTTAAGGTTGTGAAGTCTTAAAAAGTTCGCTCGATGGTGTTTTAAGCCCCCAAGGTCTCCTTCCAGGCCGCGCTGCGACCGTTGACTTCAAGGCACCTAACCCTAACTAGGGCTGGGCGATAGGGAGAACATCAGATATCACGATATTCTTGACCAAATACCTCGATATCGATATTGTGACGATATTCTAGGGTTGACAACTGGTGCTTTCACACTTAGATTTTAGATAAATAATCATCAGTAATGTGGACATAATGTCTAAGTGGGGAAAAGGCAAATAATAGAACAGCTGGAACAGTCTGGTAAGTTCAGAAAAGTACATCACTTTACTGTAATGCAGCCTTTAAAACCAGGAAAAGACACTTATGTCATATCACGATATTACGATATCCAAAATCTAAGATGATGTCTAGTCTCATATGACAATATCGACCTTAACCACAGAGTAGGATTTCTTTTGGCAGTGGGGGCAGGTCTGTCTGAATATTGTTGTAATAAAACAATACTATTTCTCATCCTATTTTATGGTACAACTGGTATTCCTAACAAATAGGGCTAATACCATATCATTGTGGAAATTTACTTAAAGCCTAACTCTCGCCAAAATGCAACCTAGGGTCTTTTTGTGAATGTACCTGAGTCAAACTTTCGTTTAAAAGCATATTTAGGACGGAAGCGTCACTTTTAAGATGGACCGTATTCTGGTTTTTGGGTCAAATGGCCTTTTGAATGGGAGTGCTAGGGGCGCTACGATGCTAGCCTCAAAATATCTGTTTTTAAACCACTAAGAAGGCTCGACACAACATGAGACTTTGCTCCAAGTATCACCAGGGACTCTACACCTTAACCACAGCACTGACAACATTGGTTGTATCCACAGAGTTTACTAAAAAAGGTTTTAAGCAACTCACGTTAGCTGTTGTTCCGGTCGCCGTCAGAAATAGTCGAGGGAGGAGAGTAAAGATGGAAAGCTCCTAAAGCTTAGTTCCATATAAATGCACGGATTATTTCTTGTTTTGTCGTTAGTGAAACACAATATTGACCTTGTAGTTGAAAAAGGAGCCTCGTATAAGATGACATTTCCTCCTATGGAGTCCGTTCATTCACATTCAGAGATCGCCTATTTTGGACTGGGAAAATTGAGGATAGCGTAAACAACAACAGCTAACGTGAGTTGTTAAAACCTTTTCTTTTTAGTAAAGTCTGTGGACACAACCAATGTTGTCAGTGCTGACAATTATGAGAGCGCCATAAGTAAGTCTGGACCAATCGAGCTGCTTGGTAGGGCGGGACTTGCATGGAAGTTACGTGGGATCCATAATAATGCGTCATTCACATACACTGAACAGGAAATCAACTTGGGGCCATTTATAATGTTTATATTTATAACTGTGAAATGGATAACCGCGTGTTACTCTCAACAACGGGCCGTTGTCTTCTTGTTACCCTCCCAGGAACTAGACCCTGAAGTTGAGAGGGATTTTTACCGAACGTTGTCTCTGCTGAAGAAGAAGGACCCCAAGATCTATGAGGCAGATGCAAAGTTCTACTCAGAAGGTGATTATTGCGTACATTACAGTGTGATATGCTGTCATTTAAAGCTGCAACGTAACGATTATTTTCAGTATCGATTAATCTGTTGATCATTTTCTCGATTTAATCGATTAGTTTGGTCTATATAATGCAAAAACCTGTGAAAAATGTTGAATCAAAAGCCCAAGATGACGTCCTCAAAGGTCTCGTTTTGTCCACAACTCAAAGATCTTCAGTTTACTGTCAGGAGGAGAGAAGAAACTAGAACAATATTCACATTTAACAAGCTGACATCAGAGAATTTTCACTCAAACCGATTAATCAATTATCAAAACAACTGGCGCTTAATTTCATAGCTCAGCTCTACTATCATTGGTATTACTGTCACAGTCTCTAGGATATCTTTTTTTTTTTTTTATATTAGATTAGATTCACCTGTATTGTCGTTGTGCAGAGTACAAAGACAACGAAATGCAGTTTGCGTCCAACCAGAAGTGCAAAAAGAGCAGAAAAATGCAACGTGATATACAAAGTATAGACGTATATGTGGTGCATAGACAGGACGAGAAATATACTGCAGTGTATAGTAGTATACAGTTGGTTTACAGAAGGTGGTTTAGAGTAATATAAATGAAATATAAATATGTGCAGTGTATTAGCAGTTACCTTATAAGACCTGTAAACAATACCTGTAAATCTTTCAGATGCATCCACCAGTAATGAGAAGCCTTCAACGTCGAAGACAGCAGTGAAGCCCATGTATCTCAAGGACTATGAACGTAAAGTCATACTGGAAAAGGAAGGGTGAGCGAGCGAATGGCTTATTTGAGAATGTGACAAGATACAAGCTACTCTTATTTTGGCAACATCTTTTTGCAAATGTAACCTTGTTAACAGTCAGTGTTTTCATTCGTTCATTTCGTCATTCGTTCATGCACGTTCATTTGATTCCCAGCTGCTACATAGAGTGTTTTGACCTCGACAACCCAACTGCATTTTACCGCAAACTTGCGACTGGTTAGCTTTCTAAAGCGGGCGCAATCGCTTGTTTGCTGAGAGTCGGGTCGGGGATTGTGAATGTGTGATTGTGTAAAGGTGTTCACCAGATAGATGCCAACCTTTAGTGAACTTCCAGCCGTCTTCTCTCCTTTACGGAGACAGACGCTGTGTGCACGGTGGGCTCGATGGTGTTTTAAGCCCCCAACGTCGCCTTACAGGCAGCTAACCCTCACCTTAACACTAGCATTACTTCTTTGACATAACCATTGCTGCCCTGCCTGGAAGGCGACATTGGAGGTGCGTGCGTGTGTGTGTGCGTGTGTGAGACGGAGGAGAGCAGGGAAAGGAAATGCAGAAGAACGTGTTTTAAATAGCGTTTAAAAAAATTAATAACGAAACGCACTGTGCGGCGGCCAGTGTTGATAGTGAGGCGCACCGCCACACATTAGTCAGTGTGTGGGAAACACTGACAGTATCGCCTTTTATTATTTACATATAAACCTGCTATTGTTCTTCTACTCCTGTCTCTGATCTTTTTGTTTTTACTTCACAGCAAATATGAGGATGATGACGACAGTGATGACGAGGAGGCCGCCAAGAGAATAGAGGTAGACCCTGTTACCAAATAACTTAGTAAATAACAGGAATATGGAGATAGTAACAGGTAAGAGATGTTTTTTTTTTTTTTAATCCTCTTTGTTTTCTTTCAAAGAGAGCTGCCTCTCCGAGCTACATTCAGGAGCAGCGGGAGCTGAAACAGAGGTAAGACTCAAACAATCTTAAAGTGTCTGGCAGTATGAAGGCCGATTTATGCTTCTGCGTTAAGTCAACGCCGTGGCTACGTACGTACGTACGTAGGTAGGTGGAGACACGGACCGTAAGCTGTAGCCTAACGTCACATCGCTCGGCCGTGGCTTGGTAGCGTTGCATTTCCCCCGACTCATTTCCTGGTTCTCCTTCTCCATCAACAACATGAAATCAAGGAGAGGGTTAACTTCTCCTGCTCCAGATGTCCCACCGTGGTCAGAAAGAACAGGGAGACACTTTGTTTCTCACTATGACTCTAGAGTCACTACTCGCTCCGAAGCTAATCGCCGTCACTCTCTCGCGCTGGTGATCCATTTGGCCGTGCGACGCTCCACTCTATTCCTATAGGTGACGTCAAGCGACTTTAACGCGCCCGCAAAGCATCCCGGGAAGGCGGCGCTGCATTTGAAAAAATGCTGCGCGTCCAAAAGCTGACCGATGCCCATCTTTATGCGAATGAATCCGTTGAACACGACACGACTATCCAGTAGAAGTAGACGAAAATCTTCTAAACTGACCTTTGTCGATCTGAAATGAAGACAGATTCAGCAACTGCACGACCTATTTCTCGCTTAAAATGTTTTCAGAAACACGTTTCGGTGAACTATTTTCGTAAAATACGAGATCATATTCTCAACGAGCCGCCATGACGCTCGGTTGAAATTCTCGAGCAGCCAGACCCACGTCACACGTTCGTCCAATCAGCTGCCGGTCAGGGGCGTGGAGCATCAACCATGGATGTATGACGTCGCGACACCACGCTTCAGTCGTGTTGCAAAAATGGATCAGCACAGTCACTCTCTCTACCACACACTCCACACACGCCGGCCCTGTTATTCTCTTAAAGAGATCGACGCACACACCAACGCACAAGTATAAAGGTCAGGCCACTTAAGGAGGCTGCGGAGAAAGCTCGGCGTGGAGCCTCCGCAGAAGCATAAATCAAGCTTCACTCGCACACTATTTACAGAAACTAAAACCTCTCCTCAGCTTCCGTAAGTTCATCCAGGACAGCGACGACGACGACGATGATGATGATGACGATGACGACAAGGGCAGTGGGCGAGAGGGACCATCCAAGCTGCTCATCAGGAGGATCAAAACACAGGAAGAGAAGGTCAGAAGCCGTTAGCAGTTCCATCCCATCTTCAAATAGAGACGTACAAAAGCATTACAGATCAGGATGGATTTCTCTGCTCCTGTTGCTGTTTGTAGGATAAAGAAGAGGCAGACTATGTGGACTGGCTGAAAGGCCAAGCTGACCTCGAGGGTCCGGAGGAGGTGAAGGACATGGTGAGTGTGTGTGTGTGTGTGTGTGAGAGATATTGGGTGTAAAGACCAGTTCAGACCAAAGATTTGTAAAGCTTCGATCGGGCCCAAAAAAATCAAGCCCGACCCTACCCAAGCCCGTGCACGTTGCAGTTTTTTCTGCGCTACAGGGGCGCTACAGAGAAACCTGTAGGGGGAGGCTATAGAGAAACCTGTAGGGGGGGGCTCTATAGAGAAACCTGTAGGGGGAGGCTATAGAGAAACCTGTAGGGGGGGGCGCTATAGAGAAACCTGTAGGGGGGGCGCTATAGAGAAACCTGTAGGGGGGGGGGGGTCTATAGAGAAACCTGTAGGGGGAGCTCTATAGAGAAACCTGTAGGGGGGCGGCTCTATAGAGAAACCTGTAGGGGGCTCTATAGAGAAACCTGTAGGGGGAGCTCTATAGAGAAACCTGTAGGGGGAGCTCTATAGAGAAACCTGTAGGGGGAGCTCTATAGAGAAACCTGTAGGGGGAGCTCTATAGAGAAACCTGTAGGGGGGGCTCTATAGAGAAACCTGTAGGGGGAGCTCTATAGAGAAACCTGTAGGGGGAGCTCTATAGAGAAACCTGTAGGGGGCGCTCTATAGAGAAACCTGTAGGGGGGCGGCTCTATAGAGAAACCTGTAGGGGGCGCTCTATAGAGAAACCTGTAGGGGGGCTCTATAGAGAAACCTGTAGGGGGGGCGGCTCTATAGAGAAACCTGTAGGGGGCGGCTCTATAGAGAATCCCTGTAGGGGGCGGCTCTATAGAGAAACCTGTAGGGGGCGGCTCTATAGAGAAACCTGTAGGGGGAGCTCTATAAACCTGTAGGGGGGCTCTATAGAGAAACCTGTAGGGGAAGCTCTATAAACCTGTAGGGGGGGGCTCTATAGAGAAACCTGCCAGCAAAAAGAGAGAAACCAGCGAAGAAATGGCCAGAACTGCATAGCGCCTCTTTAAATACCACTGTTGAAATCCCGGGAGAGTTGAACACAGCCAGACTCTGGACAGGAAAACTTAGCTATTTACCTAAATGCTACTATTCAAGTTTATGCTCTGCTTTTCAGCTATTTTTGTCAATTGTTATCATTTTGCCTCTGATTTTTCCTTTGGTGCTGGCTAAAACCTCTTTGGGGGGTGCCAGAAATTCCTCTTATGAAGGGAAACCCTGATCATTGGTCTGAACTGGGCTTAAGAAAGCTTGGTGGGAAATAGGTTTTGGCTTGCTCAGTAATGAGACTGTTTTCTGTTGAGACAGAAGTACTTAAGGGACTACTGGAATGACCCAGAGCTGGACGAGAGGGAGCGTTTCCTGAGAGACTACGTCCTCAACAAGGGCTACCTAGATGAGGGCGACGGTGATGAACGGTAGGTTGCTGCCTGTGTGGATGTTGTTTTTTGTTTTTCCGAGCAAGCTACGAAGTGAAGGAAACGAGGCATTCATAATGCAAACTCTCCCGACGCATTAAGGATCCCGACCTACGAAGAGGTGATCCAGGATGATGTGGACGATTCGGAAGAGGAAGGGGAGACTTTCTTGGAGCGGCAGGCGGACTTTGAGAGAAGCTACAACTTCCGATTTGAAGAGCCCGACGCCCAGCGAGTCAAGACGTACCCCCGCAGCATCGCCACCTCCGTGCGCTCCAAAGACGACCGCAGGAAACGCAAAAGGGAGGAAGTGAAAGAAAGGAAGGATAAGGTGTGTATTATGTTATTATATTATGTTGTATTATGTTCAAGCTTTTGTCCCCTCCAGTATGAACCTTTGCTCCCTCTGCTTCTCACTATCAAACTCATAATCCATTATCATACTATGCTATGACTTTTTTCTAAATATTGTACTATGACGTTTTTATCACTTATTACTATATAGAGCTGGGTGATATGGAAAAAATCAAATATCACAATATTTTTGACCAAATACATCAATGTCACAAAATATTAACACAATGATAAATAATCCCCAATAATGTGGCTGCAGTGACTAAGTGGGTAAAGCCAAATAATGTAACAGTCTGGTAAGTTCATAAGGATTCATCACTTTACTGTAATGCAGCCTTAAAAAACTGAAAAAAGACAACACTTGTGTCATATCACGATATTAGGATATCCAAAATTTAAGACGATATTTAGCCTCATACAGTGGCTTGCATACGTTTACACACCTATGCTAAAGTTGGCTAAAAAGAGGAATAAAAAAACATCTTTTAGCATGAGATTGGCATGGGGTACTTTCCATAAAATCATCTCTCAATGCAAATCAAACCAGCTATTAGACTAACTGAAATACAACCAGGCTAATCTGTAGGTATGGTGAAGGGTATGTGATGATGGGGGGGTATGGTGAAGGTGATGTGATGATGGGGGGGGATGTGATGATGTGGGGGTATGGTGAAGGGGATGTGATGATGTGGGGGTATGGTGAAGGGGATGTGATGATGGGGGGGGTATGGTGAAGGGGATGTGATGATGTGGGGGCGAAGGGAACTTTATCAGGATCATAGTATCCTGGATCCATGAAATAACTGGCCTTTCAAAATAAAAGTCTGCCTGCCTCTATGGGAATTTAACATAGGGGTGTACTGACTTATGCTCCCTGTATTTTAAGGAAGAACATTTACTTATTTACGATACATTATTCATTCACAAAGATAATTGGTGTCCTTAAAGGCTGGATTTTTTCCTTTTTTTTTTTTTTTTAATTAAGGCATTAAGATCATTTTTTTTATTCCTCTTTTTAGTCCACTTTAGCATGGGTTCATAAACTTATGCAAGCCACTGTATATCAATGTCGATGTAATATAATGATATATTGCACAGCCCTGCGTCGTTCATTAGCTAATATAAACCCACCTTTCTCTCTGCGTTTCCCTTTTGCTCCCTTTCCCCAACAACTGGTTTCAGGAGAAAGAGCAGAAGCGCGAGCAGCTGAAGCAGCTGAAGAACCTGAAGCGCAACGAGATCATGGAGAAGCTAAAGAAGCTCCAGGAGCTGACCGGCAACGAGCAGCTCGCCTTCAGTCAGACTGACCTGGAGGGAGACTTCGATCCACAGCAACACGATCAGCTCATGCAGGTGGCCGCAAACACACACACTTTCACTCACAGCTACGAAAACATGGAAGAAAGCGGACGCTTAAATGATAATGAGCACCGTCAAACTCTAAAATGCTGCCATCCAATGAAACTGAAAGCTCAGTCTTTGTTTTGTTTTTAAACTTGCAGACTCTTCCTTAAATACTGTCATGCTGCTGCTATTCAGTGTAAAAACAATAAGAGCTACAGGTTAGTTTTTGGGCAGTTGATGTCTGAATGACGGTCGCCTTTTTCCTGCTCATACAGGTGCAACTAATTAAACTTGTAAAGTTATCAGGGATGAGTGTGTGTTGCCTCACAACAAGAAGTTCTCTGGTTTGATCCTCCATAGTCTATATCCTTGACGTTCCACTCATTTAGGCCGGTTATCCGTTGCCTTGGGCTTCCTTTGTGTTGGTATTTTAAACTGGTGGATTGCTGAGGACTATGGTTAACTTCTCCTCAGCAGGAGGAGACAGCTAGCTAGACTATCTGTCCGTGTCTGTGATTGGACAGATAGTCTAGCTAGCTGTCTGGATTTACCCTGCAGAGATCTGAGGAGCAGTTAACCATAGTCCTCACAAATCCACCGAACACAAAGAAAGCGGAAGGAAATGGAAAGCGGAATTTCCTGCAGCACTGGAGCAATCCCGGAAGAGGAATTCGAGGAAGGATGTAGACTACCGTAACGTTGACAAGTCTGACATATGCCGATTTCATGCCAGTCAACGCTACAATTAACTGACAACATAAGTTATACGAGTTACAGTTCTCAAGGACGCGCACACAGACGCGACAGCACGGTCTCTTTTTCCCTTTCTCTGAACTTTCCCGCCGTGTGTTGGGCGTACCCGCTCGCGGTGTGAAGTGCGTGGCCGCGCTATTCTTGAACATGTAGGGAACCTCGTTAATTAACCTGCAACATGTCAGCTGTTTGGACATTCTTCAGCGTGTGTGCAGAAGATAACAAGTTTGCAATACAC
Organism: Sander vitreus; assembly: GCF_031162955.1. NCBI lineage: Eukaryota > Metazoa > Chordata > Actinopteri > Perciformes > Percidae > Sander > Sander vitreus. Next base: position 27,271,778 of record NC_135869.1, on the reverse strand, counting down.
AACACCTGCAAGGAAAAAGTAGGGCGTGGAGGGAAATCACATTTGTTTAGTTGGATATTGGATGTGAAAAGAAGGAAATGGTTCCAACGTTGCACTTTAGATGTGTGTGAATGTCCCACACCAGGAGTAATTTATATAGTTCTATTTTATAGTGATCCATTATCTGTTCAAAACATGTTCTATTAAAGAAAAGATAAAGATATAAAGACTGTAGTTTAAATTCGCTTTTCGTTCTCCTTTGGTGGTTCACATAATTTCATTTTTGCGCCGAGAATGACCGCCAAGCAACTGTGTTGTTGTTCCTAAGTGCCTCGCAGCACAGACGGTGAATATATAAACGAAAGTGTGAACGTTCTGTCACGAAACAATCGTTGTGACGTAATGTTATCCTGTCACTTTTGTAAGCGGATATACAGAAATCCTGGAGCTTTCCTAGTGGGTATACGGCGTATACCTTTTTCACGGCAGACATGTTGACATGTCATAGTAGGAAAGGCACAGGTGTGTTCAAACCCATTAATGATGGCTGCCTTCCACTTAGGAGAGGCCCTGGTGTTGTACATGGAGAGAAAGAGACGTTGTTGTTGTTGCTATTTTCAGGATTCTGATTGGCTAATGTGGGCTTGAGCTTCTCGTTACACTGTCACCTACAGGTTTGGCGTGCTCTTGACGGCACTGATGGCATATATACACGGGTACATACAAACTGACAGCTGTGCACGATGTTATTTTTGAAAACGGAGAGGTTGAAAGGTCCGTTTATGAAAATAGCCGGCCACATGTAAACGTAGCATCAGTGCATGCTCTCACTGTGGCCAGCTGGGTACAACAGAGCCATCGTTAGTGGGATCAGTAACACCTGGGCTCCTCCTGCTGCTTTCACAAACAGGTGTTCTGAGTTTGGCTGATTAGACTTGTGCTCAGGGAACTCAGCAAGCTGCATCTCCACTTAGAGGTTTTAAACCAGCCAATGTGGAGATACTACCGCTGACCATGGGAGCACACTCCTACTACCATTTTTTTTCAAGGCCATGCATTCAGGCCTTGCATTTAAACTTCTAAGTGCCATTTGCTTTATTTGTTTTCCTTCCTGTTTGCAGAAGTTCTTTGGTAAAGAATACTACGGAGAAGAAGAGGAGGGGAAGCCTCAGTTTGATGATGATGAGCTTGAAGGTAAGCCTGTGTTTTCTCCCGGTTAGCCGACGCAGCGGTGTTCAGACCTGCATGTTTTATTTGAATGCAGTCAGGGTTCAATATTAGCACCAGCCAAATGCTGCTAAAATGTGCAATTGGCTGGTAGATTGGCTTCACTCGCCAACCAAAAAACCAATAGTAATCTATTGGGTAGCTGGTAAGATTTTACATTTTATTAGCCATTTGGCTGGTGGACGTAAACCCTGAATGGAGTAGTACTTTTTACGTGGGTAGTTTTTACGCTCCGTATATAGTAGTACTTTTTACGTGCGTAGTTTTTATGCTCCGTATAGGTTCACATGGTTTAATTTCCAAAAAACATGTTGTACTGCTCATTGCTGCAGCTCCTCTTCTCACCCTGTGTGTTGAGCTCTCTGTTTTAGCTACAGAGTGAGACATCTCACTTCTGTTCCATCTTTGTTGGGAGTCGCACATGCGCAGTAGCTAGGTAAGGACTACTAGCCAGTCAGAAGCAGAGTATGAGGGCGTGTCCCTGACAGTACCTAGGTAAGGACTACTAGCCAGTCAGAAGCAGAGTATGAGGGCGTGTCCTGACAGTACCTAGGTAAGGACTACTAGCCAGTCAGAAGCAGAGTATGAGGGCGTGCCATGCTAGCAGCTAGGTGAGCATTATAACGTGTGTTCCAAAGTGACCACGTTTGTCTCTGAAGTAAAGGCTGGACTACAATAGAGCTGTTTTGGAGCAGTTTGTGAACAGTGTTTTCTGTTGGAGATGGTAAGTCCCTTTTGGGGTGGACTTTGGGGAAAAAGCCAAAAAGCATAATATGAGCACTTGAATTCACGTAAGATTCAAGGTTTCTTAAAGTTTTAAAAGGAATGAGGGGAGATTAATGCAGAGAAGAATCATAGGACTTTAATACTTGTGTAGCAACAAGAACCACAATCTGTCATTTCTTTTATTTCCTAGTGAAAAATGTTCTGGTCATTGCATTAATGTGTCATACGGGGCTTGTGTGTGCAACAGAGCACTGGAACTGGGACACTTGGACCGGAGAGGAACGAGAGGAGGACGGTGATGAAGAGGAGCAGGAGTATGACGCCTCTGGGCCCCACTGTGAAGATGACAACTTCATTGTGAGTAGACGCAATTTTACTGAAAGCAACCATTCATTCTGGGAAGTTGTCAGCTGAGATCGGCTGGACAACATCTTTTTGTTGTGTTGAAAAGAGAAACTGACCAAAAGTCATCCTGTTGAAATAGATGGATGCGGACTACGACCCGAACCAGCACACCGCCTCCAAGAAGAAGAAGAAAAAGGAACGGAAGAAGATGAAGAAAGAGGATTTGCCACAATCGGGCAAAAAGAAGAAAAAGTCTCACTTTGCAGAAGTCATCACCAAAAACAAGCCTGTGTTTGATCCACGTAAGTGTCAGTAAAGTTTAGTTTATAAGGATCCCCATTAGCTGACGCCTAAACGACGAGCTAGTCGTCCTGGGGTCCAAAACGACATTAAATCAGACGATATTAAAGTCTGTATTTAGTCGTGCAACAGAAAACTCAGATTGGACAGATAGTCTAGCTAGCTGTCTGGATTTACCCTGCAGAGATCTGAGGAGCAGCTAACCATAGTCCTCAGAAATCCACCAGAGGTTAGACAACAACAGAAACACAAAGAGGAAGGTACCGGAGCATTCCCAGAAGTGGAACGGTGAGGATATAGACTAGCCAATCAAGGTGTGTGTGTGTGTGTCTTTTTATGCACTTTTGATGCTTTTCAATGCCTTTAGACTTTTTTGGAAAAAAATTTAAGGTTTTGTTTTACGTTTTTGACACATTTTGCTTTTTTTTTGACATCTGTATAGGGGCCAGTAAAAATCTACTTTGGGCAAGTCGTTTTTTTTTGTTTTTTTTTTCCCCCACTTGCACGACCAGACAAGTGATCCCCGCACATAAAGGAAAACGTAACAAACACGTTAAAACAAAATGGAAGGAAATGACTAAAACAATCTAAAATGCTATTACACATGACTACACAACATGAAACTAAACCTCTTTCCAGAAGGGAGAGGCTGGGATTCACCGGTAAGCTTACTCAACCTTTTCACAATGTGTTGATGTACGTTTGCTGACTGGACGTTGGTTGGTAATGCTGCAGTGATGAGCCTTGAGGTGACTGATCTGGTATTGCTTTCCTCCGGGGAGAGCTCTGACCAGGGAATGATCTCAATTTAATCTTCTCTCTGAGCAGACCACACGGCAGCAGACGTGACTGACAAACTCTTAATCCACCCCGGTGTGACACGTAGGTTTAGAGTTAACGTCTAGGTAGCTCAGAGACAAAGGAGAACAATGTTTACTGCTTCACTTTAACAAAAGGTAGCTTACGACAAGTTATAGAGTTGAGACTATTGTATGTAACTTGTCTTGCGTGTAAGTCTCATTTAAAAGATATAAACATTGTAAGTGAAGGAGTCGTTGAAACAGAACTACCCTGGGGTCTTCCAACATACAGTAACTGTTTGTATTTCAGAGGAGAAGAGCTTTGAGCAGTACCTGGACGAGTACTATAAGCTGGACTACGAGGACATCATCGACGACCTGCCGTGCCGGTTCCGCTACAGGCAGGTCCTGGCCAACGACTTCGGCCTGAGCACCGAGGAGGTGAGAACAGCACTACTTCCAGCTTCAGATACTGGAGCATTCAGAGCAATGAATCCTCGAGCCATGGTTTTTATTTAGAGCGATTTTTAAACAGGATGATGTAAGCAAGGACCTCCCTTCTCTGAGGGTTAAACTCTGATAGCATCCAGGACCAAACTCTTTTAGTAGTGGTGGTGGAGGATTCTCTACATGTGGACCACTTTTTGACAGACTTTCTGTGGCTAGTTTCAGCTGCTAAGCTATGATTGGACAATATCTTTTCGGGGGCGGGGTCTAGAGAATGGTCAGTTGTAATTAGGGCTGGGTATTGTTAAATATTCAATATCAATACCGTGACTTCGATACGGTTCCTAACGATACTTTTTTCGATACCAATTTTATAAAACAAAAAAATTACAACCTTACACATTATGGCACAAATGTCAGCTCGTACTACGTGAGCCCCGTCTTTGTGTAACGTTGAGTTTTTTCCTGTGTCTCTGCGACAGGGTAACGTTAGACAGCCAATCCCAAACATTAGATCTCGGTAGAAGCACACTGCATGCTGATTGGCTCACTGATGCTGATGAGATTCACTCCTTAGGTATTGAAATTGGGTTTTGAATGACGAGGCATTCTTCGATACTTTAGAGGCAATTCGGTCGGTGCCTAAAAAGGTACTGAATTTGGTACCCAGCCGTAGTTGTAATATGGGTGAGAACAAAGGATACGTTTGCTGATTGGACGTTGGTTGGTAATGCTGCAGTGATGAGCCTTGAGGTGACTGATCTGGTATTGCTTTCCTCCGGGGAGAGCTCTGACCAGGGAATGATCTGTTTAATCTTCTCTCTGAGCAGACCACACGGCAGCAGACGTCAAGTATGTAAAGGTGCACCATGAATCCTGCATGGTCACTTCTGACGTTCCAAGTACATTTAAAACAAAACGGAGCAAGCTCGCCCCCCATGTTTCCGTAACTGTCATGACTGACTGTCATTAACCCCCTCCCCCAACCATCTTGTCGATGATTGGCTGGAACGTGGTTTGTTGTGTTTTGGTGCACAGCCTGTGCCTCTAGTGTGTGTTTGACGTTTACGACCCCCGACCAGGCTTTTTCACGGTGTGTTCAGGGGGCAGGCAGCTAGCGGATCAGGGAGAGATGTCTACGATTTGAGACAAACTCTTAATCTGCCCCGGTGATACAAAACCAATGTGTTGCAGAAAGACATGAGCTGTAGATTTTGAACTAATTAAAGACTCTGGTTCTTCCCACAGATTTTAAATGCCAACGATACGGAGCTGAACCGCTGGTGCTCTCTGAAGAAGACGTGCATGTTCAGGTACCGGCTCCGTCCTTCATGTTTAAGTGTCCTGCCTGTTCTGTTGTCTCGGGTCATCTCTTATACTCGGATCATTTTCTTTTGTTCTCTCAGGTCTGACAAGGAAGAGACGAGTGATTTGAAGAACTATATCATCAAGGCTCAGAATGAAAAGAGGAAAAAGGAAATCTTGAGCTCTGTGTATTCTGAGTGAGTAGAAAACAAAACCCAACATACTAATGAGCTGCACCAGGGATAATAAAGAGGCCAAGTCCCTCCTCTTACAGTGGACCACCACGGGACTATATTCCGGAAAGAATATGTACAGTAGTGAACGGAGAGAAATGATTTTTTGATCCCGTTTTGAAATGAGCCATGAATTACACATTTGGTAATTTAAAAGTTCATTTTGCAAGTCAAGAAAGTCTCCGTTTTTTTTGTAAAAACGGAAATATGACTGTGAAAATACATAATTAGACTACTCACCCAAAGTTGCACAAGTGACGTTTTGCTGAAGCTACGACGTCTGTCTGGTACCGGTATGTTCTGTTCGTTACTCAAACGAGCAACGGATCTTGTTTGTTTTTTCACCTCCCCAGCTGATAAAATGACGCTGGGTAAAACGCATCAGGTAAGATAACGTTACATGTGTCGTGGGAGATAGTTAAGCTACCGAGCAACCTGAGCAGCAAACAATGTGACGTATAATGTGCGAAACCAGATATAGTTCACTGAGCTGTTTCATACAAAACTAAAGTAGTACTATGACAAACCGAGACCTTGCAAAATTATCTTTTAACAACTTTTAAACAACTTAACGAACGTGTGTAATTCATAGCTCAGTTCAAACGGGATCAAAAAATGATGCACTACCATTAGGGTTGGGCATTGAGTTTTTTTCCGATACCGGTGCTAAAACGATACTTTTAAAACGGTGCTGGTGCCTGAACCGGTAAAAAAAAATAGGGTATTTTACAATAACTTTGAATGCACCACAAGGCTTACTAGTTTCAAGTGAACGCACCATCTGTGTTTTTCCGACAACAGCGGCTGCAGACTGCTTAACGTCCCGCTGTTGGAATCCATCCCTTTATACCGTTTAGCAGTCAGCATTTTAACCACGTTTAATACAGCTGCTAGCTAACGCTAGGCTAACGTTAGCTGCTGTCAAGTGAAGTGTTAACTAGCGTCACGTGCAGCGATGCTCCTGTACCTTTAACGTCTGTTTCAGAGCATCAGTGAGCAGCGCAGAAGGCATTTAATTGGCACCGTAATGAGGTGTTGCAATTCAGTCCGGTAGATATCGGTCATTTAGGCACAGGTGCTGTATTGGCACCAGGTTTCGGTACCCAACCCTAACTACCGTACATATTTTTATTTACGAAATAAGGTCCCATGGGGGTCCACTGGGAGGGGAGGGACTTTGCATCACTATAAATCCATTACGGGAGTAATTTTGTAACGATATGTATGTGAATTTAATCTATAGGGAAGATAAAGAGCTGGCAGAGGCTAAGACCAAGGTGGGGAAGAAGCGACGAGATCATCTGAAGGATGCTGAGAAGCGAGACGGAGCGACGGCTGAGGACGGCGACGCAGCCTCAATCCTAGACTCTGCGGAAGAGACGGTAGTCCAAGCTCTCCGACAAGCAGGAGACGAGGCAGAGGAGGAGGAGGTTCTGATACCCAAGAAAAAGATGAAACGGGAAGAGGAGCCCCAGACGGGGGTTTCTGCCGTGGCAGCGGCAGGTAAAGCTGACGAGGTGGAAAACAGGACTGAGAGGCCAAAGTGGTCCAAGAAGAAGCACAAGTCCTCGGGCGGACGCCTCATATCGGGAACCGGCGGGGTGAGAATAGGCGGCCGGGAGTTCAGCAGACAGAGACTGAAGGCCTACGGTCTGAACCCCAAGAGACTGTTCTTCAGACAGCTCGGCAGACAGAAACGAAAAGCGCAGGAGAAGAAAGAGAAGCAGAAAAACAAGGAGTGAGCCGCCACCTCTGAGATAACCGACCGTATCGTACAATCATTGATATTTAATGGTCTAAGAATTAAATGCTTTATGAAAGTTATTTACTTATGGCCTCAAAGTTCCCTTTTTTTTTTTTTTTTTATTTGAAAACTGCAAAGAGTTGTTTAAATAGTGGCTATAAATTTAGAATTTGTACCTAATAGTTCATACTTACGGTTGAGCATATGGTTGGATTATGGGTTTATTATTGATTTCTATTGCTAACATTCATTGTCTAGATTTCACAAAATGATGTAATAAACATGCAGTTGTATATGACACTGTCTGACAGTCTCTATGTAGAGTAAAAAGATGCTTAAAGTACTCATTATGCTCATTTTTAGGTTCATAATTGTATTTAGAGGTTGTATCAGAATAGGTTTACATGGTTTAATTTACGCAGCTCCTCTCTTTTCACCCTGTGTTCAGCTCTCTGTTTTAGCTACAGAGTGAGACCTCTCACTTCTGTTCCATCTTTGTTGGGAGTCGCACATGCTCAGTACCTAGGTAAGGACTACTAGCCAGTCAGAAGCAGAGTATGAGGGCGTGTCCTGACAGGACCTAGGTAAGGACTACTAGCCAGTCAGAAGCAGAGTATGAGGGCGTGCTCTGACAGTACCTAGGTAAGGACTACTAGCCAGTCAGGAGCAGAGTATGAGGGCGTGTCCTGACAGTTCCTAGGTAAGGACTACTAGCCAGTCAGAAGCAGAGTATGAGGGCGTGTCCTGACAGGACCTAGGTAAGGACTACTAGCCAGTCAGAAGCAGAGTATGAGGGCGTGCCATGCTAGCAGCTAGGCGAGCATTATAACGTGTTCCAAAGTGACCACGTTTGTCTCTGAAGTAAAGGCTGGACTACAATAGAGCTGTTTGGAGCAGTTTGTGAAGTGTTTTCTGTTGGAGATGGTAAGTCCCTTTGGGCTTTTTCACTTTGGAAACCTATAACGTGCCCAAGAGAACAAAAAGGGGGGGGGGGAAAAAGCATAAAATGAGCACTTAAGATCTGAAGAGTAGTTTCAAATTGAACACATCTGCAAGCAGGCTGGCTGCCGTCTGTCCTTTCACAGCCAATTCAAGCAGTGTGAACCATAAACTGTATTCCAACCAGGTGGATAAAAGCAATAACGACCAGTTTATGCTTGTGTGGACTGAATAGAAGTAATCAATGGCTGTGAAATTCTCCTCTCGACCCTGCTCGGTTTCATTAATTTATTTGCAGCGATACATAAATGACTGAATGAACACAACGAATTAAAACCTGAACTTGTGTGTTGGAGTCGGACTTAACATTTTAAGAATGGAGTACTAGCTGGAAGTTTAGTGTGCATTTTACCCCACTATATATGAATGTCAAATCAGGAAATGTACCAATCAAGACTGAAACAAAATAAGATTAACTAAATGTGGATGAAAAACAAAAGGAACGTGGAACAAATCATGAGAAAAGAAGGGCTGTTTGAGTTTTTCTTTACTCTATAAACATAGGAAAACAGAAATCCAATTCTCGCGATAGGTTACTAGGACGCGAGAGGCTGCGCGATATGCGAATGAGCAAGGCGGAAGCAGAAAAGGCGCGCTCCGCTCAGAGCTCAGTTTGGATTTGAATCCCGGGAGGGGAAAGAGCTGTACGGTATGTTTACTGCTTCACTTTAACATAAAGTACCATATGTTTTTTTCCCGCAGACATTGTTGTTACAAGTTAGTCATAGAGTTGACACTGTTGTGTGTGAGTTGTGTTTGTCAGTATCGTTTTGTCACAGTTTAGCTAGCTAGCCGCGTACGGTAGCTAACGTTAACACCGCACTATTGTAAACAAACAACGTTATGTGTTGGAGACCTGCCCATGTTGCTTTGACACTTACATTAAAAATTCATCAAAAGGGGGTCGGTGTTGGAAAGTATTATTATATAACGTTAAATGTCCTAAAGTTAGTCTCTTAAGTGCATGTGTGGTTCTCTTTCTCTCGCGTAACGTATTTTAGGTTTCTCTAACGTATTCTTCTTAAGAGAAGACACTACGTTACAGGCAAAAACATTTTTTTTATGTTGAGATTTTGGGCTATTTTGCTTCTTGCTTTTGTTATTTTGTCTTCTTTCAGACTAGTGGAAACAAACATCCAAAATAAATGCATATGTAGGTTTTTATTTTACTTACTTTGTGTATTTATGTCTATATATTTCTCCTAAATTCACCAAAAGCTAGCATTAGATAATGCCTTATTTGCATATTTAAACATAACATTTCAGGAAACTTGTAATACAAAAAAATGTCTGTCAGTTATAATCTGGGGAAGTGTCATGGTGGTATCTGTTAGTTAAAATGTTCTTTTAAAGGTTTTTATTCTCAGAGTCTGAGCCAGAAATCTCCACTTCAGTAGCACTTACAGTCACCATACTTTCCAGTTTTAATCCCATCTATAGTCTGAAGCTTTTCACACAGGGCTTTGTTCATGGATTGTTTATGGCTGACAGTATTTTCTGAATCCGTCTCTGCTTCCGAGACGTTTATCGTGATTTCAGTATTAACTGTCCCAATACACGCATCGCGAAAGACACTCAGAGATTTTTTTACTAGTAGAAAACTTTACTTTAAAATGTACACTACCAGTCAGCAGTTTTCAGATTACATTGTGTTTACATAATTGCATAAGGGTTCTCGACTGTTGAATAAAGCAGTGGGTGATGCAATATCTACATTGCCCATCATCAGCAACCATTCATCCAATGGTCCAAAGGCCCATCCTGTTTACTAATCTGATATCATTTTAAAAGGCTAACTGAGAAAACATTGGAGAACCCTTTTGTAATCATGTAAACACATGATGTCATCTGAAAACTGCTGCCCTGGTTAAAGAAACAATGCAACTGATCTCAGCTGGTATTCTGTCTATAATGGACATTTCTAAGTGACCCCAAACTTTTGACCGATAGTGTAGCTGTCATTCTTTTTCAGTGGTTGCCTTTTATATTCAATTCAATGTTCAAATTGTCAAATAAAATGTTGGAAATGGTTTCCTTTTTATTTATTTTTTAATTCAAAGTAATGCTATCACATATTATTCTCATATCGCGCAGCCCTAACGCAAAGCTTAACTAGCCTTGATGATGATCATCACTCAGTGCACCCTGCATAGAAAAACACCTTTCTCCTATTTATTTTCTTCTAGCTGTCAGTGTCACCACAATGGCTGAAGGTAATAAGTTGCAGGACTTGGAGGAGACGGGAGAGGCGTTGGTAGCCTACATCAACAACAGCCAACTGGAGAAACTGAGACAAGTGAAAGATGAACATCACGCTCTCTTTGACAAACACACAGAAACAAGAAAGATTGTGGCACAGATTTTAAACGGTAAGTAATCAATCAGACATGTAATGACTTTTTTTTATTTTTTTTTAAGCTGTCAATGTTCTCTACGTTTAGGAGCATAATTACTGCAAAATAAAGAAGAAATAGACAGCATCTCATCTTAAAGTTTTATTTATAGTATCAAATCATAACAAGCGTTATCTAAAGACACTTTACAGACAGAGTAGGTTAATCTACCGTGTCTATAAATAAGCTAATGTGGTCCTGGCAGAGATGTTCACAAGTCAACTCTGAAGTCACCGTTTGTGTGACTTAAGGTCAGCTTACAGTCGCCGTAGCCGAGCTCGCGTGCGCCAATGTGAAGTCAAAATGACGTAGATCTCGCTGGCGCGCCAGGATTTTAAGTGAGCGACCAGAGGTTGTGCACCACTCTATTTTTTTCAGCGGCGCGCGACAAAGTGGAAACGGAAAGCATGGACTAGTTTGAGGGCGACCGGCTGCCAGGACTCTCAGAGTGACTGCTAGTCTCTCTGGTAAACTTACTGGGTTAAGATGAGTTCTTTTATGGTGAATGAAAGGCTTGATCCCACCAAGTAGGTCATCCAATCAAATTGAAACATTGACGTCAATGCTGCTGCCAGTTCTGCCGTTGTTTACCTTTTTCTTGTTCTTTTAGTCTGTAGAAAGAGCAAAGTCAGTAGCCTTTCCTCATTAGCGCCACCTCTGTTCAGGAGAAGACTGCAGCTAGTGTCGTGACCACCACGCGCAAGTATAAACAGTTACGGCGCTCCCATGACGTCGCTTAGGCGAGTATACCCCACGTTTAAAGTGCGACTCGGGTCCCCATCTATTCTCCGGGTAGTATCAATATCAGCTAAATTTAGACAGATGACATTCTAGGGGTGGGAATCTTCCGATTATCCTGTTTTTGATTCAATATCACGTTACGTCACCGCCTCAATATTTTTTATATGTTTCTACACATGGTTTTGATCAACAAATTCAAGCAGTCCCATATTTGTAAACTCCCCTTTTTTTTATTGTATCTGCTCTTAAAGAAGACACTTCCTGAATGTAGCAGAGTCTGAACACAACAGACAAAAGGCAAAATAACATCAGTAGGCAATAATTGATTATGGTCCGTCACTGCATCGATGCATCCAGGCCCGCATCGCGATGCAATGATTGTGTATTACAGTAGAATAGAATACACTTTAATGTCCCCGAGGGGACATTTGTCTTGGACATAGTGATACAATCTGTTGCTTCACAACATAAACATGTAACAGAAAAACCATTCTAAAATCAACATAAACATGAGATCAACAACACGTCCTAGGACACAAAAGAAGGACACACATGACAGCACAGACAACACAACATCTTAAGAATTAACTGTAATAATTAGTTTTTTATGATTGCTGTGACCATTTTTTCAGAACTTGTAACAACTTTCCTAAACTCTTAACACAGTTAGCACAACATCCGTCTGTGTAGGCTACACAATTAACACATTTCTTGTTGCTTTGACACAAAATGCACACAGTTAACACACATTTAAAATGCTTGTTCTTCTACACACAAGCTCTACTGACCAATTTACAAATGCGTTCACACTGTATGTGAGAACAGATAACATCATGTTCTAAACCTAACTTATAGGCTAAAGTCACAGTGAACAGCTGATCATATTGTAAATTGAAACACAAATATATCCCCTGCATTTTGTTCCATTGCTACTGAGAAACAGCTGATTGAAGCTATGCAAATAGATCGATCACAGCTGATTCCCTTCTAGGAAACACACTCAGCTGTTGAGGTTCTTTCAATCGCATGACCATATGGTAGGACATAGAGTAAAAGAGGACCTATTTGAACAATATAGATGAACACAAAGGAGGAAAATGCCTGCACGAGGGAGAGGAAGACCAGTACTAGGACAATTCTGTCTCTGTCCTCTTTTTTTCATAGACCGTACATTGTATGAAGTTACTCTGAGACGGGTCATTTATTTTCGGTATTGAATTTCTGCAGCAAATGAAACAAAATGCATGCATTTACGAAACTCAACAAAACAAAAATGTGAGAAACTGGAGTGCAAAACACAATCTTTGGTCAATATAATATTATTATTGTATAAGGGCAGACCTGACACATCAAATAATGTAGTTTCAGTAATTCCATGTGATGTTAGTGTTCTGTATGACATTGTGCAGTGATTGACTAAATGTTCCTGCTGGAAGAGAACATGTGTTAGTGTTTTGGAAGAATTATTTGATTTTGAGACATGATTGCAGTGTTTTGGTAGACATAGTACATTGTGTTAGTGTATTATTGTATTATTGTTTAGTTTACAACGTGTGATTTTGAGAATGAAATGAACCGTTTTGCCAATTGTGTGTTGTAGGTGTGTTGGTGCGTTAAGAGTTTCCCTTTCTAAACATGACTCAACATTTCTTTAATCAAACATAGTCAGACATTCAGGAGCCACTTCACTTCTTCCCCACTGTACCACTTTCTACCCAAAGGTTTAGACATCCCGTTAATCTCAACTATGTGAGAAGTCTCAACTATCCAGGGAGAAATAACAGAGTTCAGGGTGACCTTGTAGCCCCGATCTGTTCAGCGAACACGTTACGTTCCCAGACTTTGTGGCTCTTACTTTCAACATGTGAGGAAAAGAAAAAAACTCACTTTCAGCATTGTGAGAGAAACCGTAAAAGAAATGATACAAATAATATAGAGAATCATGCTTAAATGTACATTTGCCATCACAAGTGCTGGTGTATTTATTGCACCCCTGCTCTGCTGTGCTAAGATTTACTATTGGAGTTCATTATAAGCTTATGTGGTCTTGGATAGTGTCAACATCAGCCACAATTAGCCAGATCACATTGCGTATGCATCCACTGAACTTTCCAAAATTCTCTCTGTCTCTTACTCCTTTGGTATCTCTCTGTCGCCGTCCTTCCCCAGATGTGGCTCAGCTGGAGGAGAGCGCGAGCCAGAAGCTGATGAACATGGAGGAGGAGAAGAAGCAAAGGGAGGCGGAGCTGGAGAGCCTGGAGGAACAGCTGAGGCAGTGCAGGGCCCAGAGCCAGATGACCGACTCAGAACTACAGTATCTTTTTATACGTTTGCCATGAGAAAAAAAATGGTTTAGTGTCATTTTCTTTTTAAGATCAGTTTTTCATTGGTTTTATATTTTAAACATACAGAACAGACAAACACAATTGAACAAGAACAACAACCCTCTCCCACCCCCCACCCTCTGCAGTCTCGAGGAAAACAAACAAACAGAAATCACACCTTGCCTAGTCACTCTCCTCTAATTCTTGTGATGCTGAGGTCATTAGGACTGATACCTGTGCTGCTGCGTTTTTCCATTGGTCTATAGTCGATGCATAATCCAATTTTTGACTGTCAAAAAAAAATGTAAATATGACTACGCCTAAAGGCTCTGACACACCAACCCGACCGTCGGCAGAAAAGGCAGTCGGACTGATCAGTCAGGTCCCGTCTCCCCGAGTCGGTCCAAAAAGTGCCTCGGAACACACCGAAGCGTTGCAGACTTGAGCGTACGTTCTGCACGTGCGCGAGACATAACACGTCTGCATAACGGCATGCGGCGCTAATCTGTATTGTCGCCCAAAAAATGAAAACCGGAAATGACGGAACATCTCTCTAGACCTCGTGAACGCAGAGCACGCTGTCGTCAGTCCTTGTTTTCATCAGAGAGTGGTGATAGTAGTCAAGAAGGATCCTTGTTGTCATTACTCGCTGAACGGAAGGAAAATACGATGGCTAATAATAAGAAGATACTGGCGTTGTCAGCTCCGGTTTTCTCGTGCACTGATTCGCTAGTCAAGAGCTAGCACTCCACCAATCAGATTGGTCATTGAGTCCGACTGCCCGCTGGCCGATTCAACATGTCAAACCGGCCAAAATGAAGGCGGACGACTGGCGACGGCACGGAACAGACTCGAGTCACCGACCTCGCCAGACTGTCCGACAGCTGATAATTGGGTTGGTGTGTCGGCGCCTTTAGTTTCCCAGCGAGATAATGTCTGTACATCTTATTTGTTCCTTGATCCTTAACCCTCCCCCAGATTTGTGCAGCGAGAGTTCGAAAGGCTGAGAACAACCGAACACGAGCTCGAGACTCTTCAGAACGAGGTGGACGAAGACACGACCGAGGTCATCCCTTCAGCAGTGTGAGTCTTGTGCTACCTTCAGTCACCACGTACAAAAAATGAATATCACCTCATTATTTATTTCCCTCAGCATCACTTCCCATAACTTTGTGGCAAATGCACATTTTAGTGTGTGAATGACATAAATATATATGTAAATGGAGTGGATGTTACTGTATACAACATGAACACTGTATAGTAATAGTGCAATGTAATCTAATACCTATGTCAAGGTTATAATAGTTTGAATAGGAGGGAACAAACTGGGTCGTTTTGCATTTCTTTAACCAATCACAATCGTCTTGGGCGACGGTGGCTCTGCTAAACAGTCTCAGGAAGGAACTTGTTCTGGTGGAACATTTGCACCCCGCAAAAGAAAACTCCACATCCAATATTAAATGAAGTTAACTGTTGACACAATACAGTAACGTGAGCTGTTTAAATCAGCTGATACATGGTTAAACCTCATTGACTCTTACCAGTGTATCTCTGTGTGTACTTCGTCCACAGCAATCCCACCAATCAGTCCCAAAACCTCCCAGTTAGAGAGGAAATGACCTCAACATATTCTTTGTAAGTCTTTACAATCATTCCCCGAAAGAACCGAGCAGACCTGCCTTGATAAAGGAGCCACGTTTTCATCAAAACTTGCCATTTTCAGCGTGTAGCTTTCTAGCTCAAGGTTACTTGTTGTTTCCTGTTGCGATGGGATTTTGAGAACGGCAACATCCAGCGGAAGCGCACTGGATGTGAGGCTGCTATCCTGGAAATGTACTTCCGTTGATCCAGACTCTGGAGTTGTAAGTAGTCAGTGTTGGGAAGGATACTTTCAAAACGTATTCCGTTACAGAATACATGCCCAAAAATGTAATTTGTAACATGTTCCGTTACGTATTCTGAACACTTGGATTATTTCCACATTGAATTGCATTTTATAAGTAGGAATGCAGCCAATCACATCCAGCTTACTAAACAGGCCTATTCTGGTGTGTTCTTCTGTTCCAACTGGCTGAATGTGTACCTGAACAAGCAGATTGTTGTATTTGTAGTCCTGAACTGCAAACTACAAAAATCTAACCACAGTCTAAGCTACCACGAGCTAATCTTAGCTAACGTTAGCTAGCATGTCAAACGGGGCTAGTCAGTCTTTTAACGGCTCTGGGGCTAGTAAATCAGCACGTAGGAGAATGTAAAGTCGTACGTCAACTATAAAATAAGAAAGTGAGCAGTAAAACTACAGCAGACGACGACCCTTGGCTAAAAATAACGTACTTTAAGATGCTTCTTCAGGTTGGAGGTGGAGTCATTGGACGCTGAAAGGAGGTTGGTTGCTGGCGAGCAGAGGTGATCACGCAAATAGCTCATTTTTTCGTTTTCATATTGGGGCTTCTGGGAAATGCATGGAGTTGCGAGAGTGAATAAACCCGTGAAACAGAAGTATCGTCATGTAATCCATTGATTTCAACAATGTAACTATATTCTAAATACCAACTGTACATGTACATGTACATGTATTCCGTTACTCCCCAACACTGTAAGTAGTTTGACGTATTTCTGATTTATTTAATCTTCCCTCAACAGATATGTGGCTCAGCTGTACCAACATATAACCAAGATCAAGTGGGAGTACGACACACCGCCCAACATCTTAAAAGGAGGTATGGTTTTTCGCTTCCTGTTATTTTCTGGTGTCGGTTAACATGGCTTCAGGTGGTCGGTCTGTTTTCTGCTCTTGCAGTACACTACGGTGCAGACCTTGCGACGCCCATCGACATCGACACCTCTGTGCGATCTCGGCGGGAAGTAAGCGACCAGCTGTGGGACTTTATCAGCACTGAATGGTAGAGGAAGGAGGGCGGTGTGGTCAGAAACAATGTCTACTTCATTTAGTCTGTAAATATGTTTGTTTTCTTCTGTTCAATGTAATGTATACTGTTTAAAATTAAATATTTCAAACCCAGTTGGTTTAGTTGTTCTTCTCTAATTGTATTTGAGCAACATGGATCCATCAACTCAACTCTATTTATAGAGCACCTTTTTAAAGACTGCATATTTATGCTCATTTTCAGGTTCATAATTGTATTTAGACGTTATATCAGAATAGGACGAGGCAGAGCGGCGTGTTGGCCACTAGATGTCGCTCTTATGTTTTTGTTTGTGTCTACATGGTTTTGCAGAGAGACAGACACCTTTATGCACCTTTTAAAAAATCTGTTTTGTTTTACTTTCATACTTGGTTTACAAGGTAACAACTGGGCCATTTCTTTCACAACTGAACTAAATCTGTTTGCTGAGGAAACAGTGAGATGTTGTTAGAAGCCTGGACGTGCATTACTCGTACTTTTAGTTTAGTTTAGGCCAATGGTTCCCAACCTTTTTTGTCAGATAAACGGCTGTCAGATTAGCTCAGGTACCCCACGGGTCACATGCTTATTTCCACAGATAAGCTGAACATTTGGTTCAATGGTGTCTTACAGTTTTAGCGGTTTAGTTTCAACTTTCAAATGAAGCCACACTAGAACAGCAGGCCGCTTACTTACTGCGCTCCACAGCTGCAACACAACAAGCGCCTGGAAGTACGGCGGCCGCTAGACACCAAAACTTGCACCTTAAATTTAGAACCAATGATCGGATTCAAAACCAAATTTTCCCAAGCGATTCCAATAAAAAACAGAAATATTCCATTGGAATCCTAATTTCCTGATTATTTTTTGGGCTTTTCTGCCTTTAATTGACAGGACAGCTAGGTGAGAGAGGGGGGAAGACATGCAGGAAATCGTCACAGGTCAGATTCAAACCCTGGACCTCTGCATCGAGGCATTAACCTCTCAGTATATGTGCGCCTGCTCTACCCGCTGAACCAAACCCGGCCACAGAATCCTAATTTTTGAAACGATTTCAAGTTGGAACCGGTTCTCGATGCCCAACCCTAGACATCTGTTAGTGTAACAATTACGTTTGTCTAATGTGCCAAAATCAGGCGTGATAGTGGTGAGTTAGCAAAATAAAGTGGCCTAACATGTCAACAAGGTGCTGGAATCTGAACTCCTATCCAGGCAACAGTGACTACGTTTACATGCACATAATATTCCGTTTTTTGCCCTTATTTTGAAAAAAGACGACATTCCTCTAAGCTGTTTACATGGCTAATGGAAGTGAAAACCTGCTGATGTCCAAGTCTTTGATAATGTTTAAAAGTAGCTGTGTTTCTCATTACCGGGTCTGCAGCCCTGCAAACTGTTGGCTGGTTGGTTTGTGTACAGCAACCATAACAACGCACAGAGCTGACTGTAAGCCGTAAACGGGCAAGAGGCCGTAAACCTGCGGTAAAAACCCAGATTGAGACGGTTTGGATAGTCCGAATAATACCAGAATATCACCCATGTCTTAATCTGAAAATGCTATATTCGGAAAAAAGCCTTATTCAGAATAACCGAACCAAAAATGCTGCTTACGTGACCTATATCAGATTTGTTATATTGTCATACTCGGACTAATAGGGAATATTGACATGCATGTAAGCATACTCAATGATAGTGCACTTGTTGTTTCTGATTGCAGGCCTTGTATGTTTTAATGTCATTTACCCATAAGCCTTCTCTGCTGAGAACTGAAACTCCCCCTTCTTTGAAAATGACTTAATGCCACGATTGTGTACCACTGCAGTGTGGTGAGTGGGCAGGATGCCATACGCCTGTTAGGAAGGCTCATCTCACACGTACAATAACTCAGAAGAATCATCCCCCAGTATGTGGTTTCCTTACGGTAAACAGAGCATCATGTAGCTCACATCAGCTTGTTTATACAGCTTCATCGGTGGTTAACAAGTGGTTTGCATGGAGGCAGGGTTCTGCTCAGTCAAGACTGATCTCTTATCTGTCTTTACTTCTCCTTTCATCTCTGCTATCATGTTTAAGTCAGCTTTGTGTCATTCAGTGTAAATATTCCACAAAGTCAAGTAGCACAGAACTAGCACTTGGGTTTTGCTAGATTCACTAAATTATCTTGTTAAATGTGATTACGTTCTAGATTCTTCTCTCCTCTGTGACAGGAAACTAATTATCTTTGAGTTGTGGACAAAACGAGACATTGATGACGTCATCTCGGGCTTTTTGGGAAACACTGATCGACCAATCAATCGATCGAGAAAACAAGCGACAGATACATTGAAAATAATCGTTAGTTGCAGTCCTGTGCTAAACATAAACTAACTTGTGATATTGTTGAGATATTATAGAATAGGGCGGCAACCTCACATTGTTGATTCATCTGTCCACGATTAATCATTAGTTGTTTGTGGTGTTGTTTGATTTACGTGCGTCTGCCTTAACTAGCGTACATCCTCAGAAGTTACCATCGTGTAGAATTGAGACCTCTGTGCCAACAAACATTTCACTTTCAGTGTTTTCCCGAGCTTTGTGGAAGACTTAGGTGCATGTATGTATTTGGCAGAGGGGTTTAGGGGTCCTCCCTCAAGAAAATGTGATGCTTTTCAATTAAACAAACATGTCATTTTAGCCAGTTGAGGTGGTTCGGACATCTGGTAAGGATGCCCCCTGGGCGCCTCCCTAGGGAGGTGTTCCAGGCACGTCCAGCTGGGAGGAGGCCTTGGGGAAGACCCAGGACTAGGTGGAGGGACGTCCAGCTGGGAGGAGGCCTCGGGGAAGACCCAGGACTAGGTGGAGGGACGTCCAGCTGGGAGGAGGCCTCGGGGAAGACCCATATCTCCAACCTGGCCTGGGAACGCCTCGGGATCCCCCAGTTGGAGCTGGTTAATGTGGCTCGGGAAAGGGAAGTTTGGGGTCCCCTGCTGGAGCTGCTACCCCCGCGACCCGATACCGGATAAGCGGACGAAGATGGATGGATGGATGTCATTTTACATCATTTTGGACCATTGTTAGTATATCTGTGTTTTAAACGTTGGAATAGCTAGAGCAGATAATAAATAATACTAATAAATAAGCTGGGAGGAGGCCTCGGGGAAGACCCAGGACTTGGTGGAGGGATTATATCTCCAACCTGGCCTGGGAACGCCTCGGGATCCCCCAGTCGGAGCTGGTTAATGTGGCTCGGGAAAGGGAAGTTTGGGGTCCCCTGCTGGAGCTGCTACCCCCGCGACCCGATACCGGATAAGCGGACGAAGATGGATGGATGGATATAATAAATAAATAACTTTCAAAAAGCTTAAAGTCAAAAACTTGCTAAAGAAATCCACAGGGGATCTGAGAGAAGTCATTTAGTTAGTTTGATGCTCACAATGATTTTACATTCATTGTGCTTGGGTGGTGCCCAAAACAGCTCGGCTGTTGCACCTACGACTTATAATGTTCACTTTTTAATCTTCACAAGAATATCATTTATTGCAGGAACAATAAGGCTTCTATTGTTCTGCTCACTCAGTGTTTATTTACATTGTACAAATACATTATTAAACCTGAATGTGTGTGTTTGTTTGGGGACAAAGGAGAAAGAAAAGTTAGTTCATTTTAAATATTAAACCAAGATTCACATCTCCCAATAGCTTATAGCAGGGGTGTCAAACTCCCTAAGGGCCACCGTGGAAAATGAGGATCACATCCAGGGCCAGACATGTCAAAAGTCAACTATCTTTGACTGTATTATTGCAGGTCTCATATAGGAGACAGAAATGTTGAAGGAAATGCCAAAAACGGCAAAAATGCTTTAAAAAAAAGGCCCAAAAACTTGGGCCGGATAAGAATTAGCAATTGGCCGGATTTGGCCCGCGGGCCTTGAGTTTGACATGTGTGGCTTATAGTGCCTGTATTTGCAGAACATGAAGTCTCATGTCAGCAACTAATTACTAAGACAAAGAAGGAATAAAAAAACAAGATAAATACTTCTTTGTCTGAATATGTGGGATAGAAGTAACATTTTCAGAGTCTATCTAGTTCAGAGTCTGTCTATTTGAATGCCATTTGTAGTTTATCTTAAACTGTGCTTTGTTTAATCACAACGGTGTTAAGTTCAGTCAGAGCCGAGTAGGATGTGGATCAGTGAGAAACCTTCAGACATTAACCTTCGAAAGGAAACGAGATGAGGCGACTCTTAAGAATCTAATACAAACCTCCAAGTCAACTTCATTCACATGTTTTATTCAGTGCACATATAAAAGGTGACATCATAACTTAAAGAGATGTTTTTACAATACAAAATGTAGCTCTGATAAGCTCAGAGAAAGACTATGGATATTTACAAAGTATACTACATTTTACATTTATGTACAATATTACAGTTTGCAAAGGACCCATTGGTAATGTCACTTTAACCACGATGAAATTCCCCCGGCACTCTGAGGCCCACACACTCTGTTATCTGGGCTGCAACAGACTGCTGTCTGCGTGGAAAAAGATCACATCTTCACTCTTTGATGAGAAGAACCAGATCTGTATCATTTCACGGTGAACATTTTTGTCCACAAGCTGTAACACATCGCTGTGATGTTCTACTCTGTTAAACCAGGAAAAGGCGTCAACAAACCTCCACTGTCGGCTTTTATTGCTTTCAGTCATCCATCATGTGTCGCTACGTATGTTAAAGGGACCTCCAAAGCTGCAAACCGCTCAGCTCAGTCCCTCCGTATGACGTGTTCGGTGTGTCTCCAGGCCACCGAGCTTCTGATCTTGGCCGATGGAGACCTCTACCCAGCACTACGGCTGACCAAAACTCACATGGCAGAAATTAAAATGGGTTTGGCTGCAGATTTTGGGTGTGGATACTCTGTGTTTGTAACAACATATCATTATGTGCTACACAGGGAGAGGAGATAAGGATAAACCTCAGATGTGCTGCCTAACTGGCTGCATTTATGTGAAACGTCTGCACACAGTCTTTGATTTTATTTCATGTGGAAAACAAACCGACGAAATGAAACGACTTGTTTTCCATAAAGAAAATCCTCTGACAAATACTGGCCTTGCTTTCACTGTCTAAAAGATAAATGTAACTGGCAGCTACAATAAAAGCATCAACATTAGGGCTGCAACTAACCATCGTTTTCATTGTCGGTTAATCTGTCAATTATTTTATCGATTAATCAATTATAGTTTGCTCTATAAAATGTCAGAAAGTCCATCAGTGTTTCCCCAAAGCCCCAGATGACGTCCTCAAATGTCTTGTTTTGTCCACAACTCAAAGATATTCAGTTGTCTGTCACAGAGGAGAGAAGAAACTAGAAGATGTAACAAGTTGGAAGTTTGACTTTTCCCCCTAAAAAACATGACTCCAATCGATTAATCGATTATCACAATAGTTGGTGGTTAATTTAATAGTTGACAACTAATCTAATTGACGTGTTTTTCATGACTAAACTTCTAGAAAACTTAAAAAGTGAATGTCTGTCTCTCAATTTGGACTTCTGTCTTCTCTAGGGCTGCCCCCTCTTAGTCGATTAGTCATTTATTTTTAATGCTTTTTTTCCTGCTGAATGTTCTATTTCCAAGAAACGTGCGAGCACATCTCTGGTACAACACAAGATTTAAAGAGGTGCTTTTGCACGATTCTCTGATCTGTCGATTAAATCAACTAATCGATTAGTCGACAAAAGCCTGTGTTACGAGGACAGCTCTGCTTCAATCACATACATGGAGCTTATTCTGTTCATGAGGGTTTAATACCGAACCCTTGCAGAGTGCAACACAAAACTTCCGCTCCAGTCGTACATCGCCCGGAGCACAGCTCGGATTGGAGAGAAGCAGCCGAGTCTTAGTCCCAACGCTCACTCTGTGTTATTCAGTGAGCCGCTGTGTCATGTTTTAGACATCCTGGGGTAAACGGCTTTGATCGTAGAGGGTGTAAAGTTCCCGGAGGACACCGTCGTCTCCACTCCCTCCAGTTTGTGCGAGGCTGCATCAACTCTACTGGTGCTGCAGTCCAGGAAGGGCATCCCGATCTTCTTCACTTGTCCATCTTTCGTCATGAGGCAGTGTCGGCAGAGCAGCCTGAGGATGGCCTTCCTCATGTCCTTGCTGGTCAGCGTGTAGATGATGGGGTTGAGGAGGGAGTTGAGCATAGCGATGCCCAGGAAATAGTCCGCTTTAAAGAGAACCCCGCAGCTTTTGGCCGGGCTGAAGAAGTCCAGCATTAGGAGGACGAAGAGTGGCAGCCAACATATGATGAAGACGCCCAGGACGATGGTGACGGTCTTCAGCAGGGCCATGTACTTCTGGGACTTGCGGTAGAGGCCTTTGCGCTGCGGAGCCGACGCCAGGCGGTGCGTGTTGGACTTGACGATGCGGAAGATTCGCACGTAGAGCACCACGATGGACATAAGGATGGCGCTGAAGACGGTGATGCAGAAGAGGATGTAGCTCTTGGCGTAGAGCGGGAGAACCGTGGAGCACTGGTCCAGGCGGCCCATGCAGTTCCAGCCGAGGACAGGCAGGACGCCGAGGAACACAGACAGCACCCAGCTGGCTCCGATCAGAGCGAACATCCGGCCCTGTTTGTCCCCCTGGTACGGCTTCATCCTCACCATGGTAACGTGGCGCTCTATGGCGATGGCCAGCAGACTGATGACAGAGGCAGCCAGCATGATGAACACGCCGCCCTCCCGCAGGAACCACAGCACCGGCGTCAGCTTTAACGTCTTGGCACCGGACGTCATGATGTTCACCATGTAGGTGAAACCGGCCAGCAGGTCCGATAGAGTCAAGTTGCCCAGTAGGTAGTACATGGGCACGTGGAATTTCTTGTTCTTCCAGATAGCCAGAAGCACCACAGCGTTTTCTACGACGATGAGCAGGCAGACGAGCAGGAAGGTTATGGACTCCGGGGTGAGTCCTTCTTTGTACTTGTTCTTCGGCAGTTTGCCCGTGAAGTTGTAGTGGTCGATGATGACCGCGTTGCTCTGGTACTCCTGGAACATCTGAAACATTCCTGTGGAGGGCAACATGGGGATGGCGGATGGAGCTACGACAGCATAGGCAGCATGGAAAGACTCTGTGGCCATTTTTTTATGTACTTCCACGGATAGATTCTTCTTTCTTTTCTTCTTTCTTTTGGTTTTTAAGTTTTAGATCCACAGAGAAGGCGTCATATAATCCTCTGGTCGTGCATTCTTTCTTGGTATTGAAAAGACAGAAGCAGTCAGCTTAAAGTGTTCCTTTTGATGCTAAATAGGATTTCCTGTGGTTGAATTTTCCTCCAATATAAATCACATTTTGTCAATGCCCGGGCTGCGCACTAGGCGGCGATAAGAGCCAGCCTGCATTTAAAAAAAAAAAAAGGAGAAGAAAGTTAGTATTGATGATGAAAAATGAGAATTAACGATAGGAAATAGATTGTTATTGTAAGTGTGTGTAATTAATTTAGAAACCACGTCCAATGTCCAGAATACACACAGGTAATTACATCTAGTAGGGATCATATCTGCATGATTAATGAGGGGGAAAGCTTTCAGTGACGTTACGGAAAACCACTTGCAGACAACGGGAGTAAAAAAGAAGGAGCATTTCAAAGTCTAAAGTTGGAATTGAACATTTGTCTTAATCCTCAGTGGCACTGTTTTCCTGACAACTAAAATTTAAACCCACCTTTTTGCGTCTTATATATATATATATATATATGGATCTTGCGTATTTACGCATGCATTTGCGTAAATACGCATACATTAAAGTATCCAAAACGGCAAATTTAACTCGTACAGACAATTATACTGAGCTTATTAATTACAAATGTCTTCACATATATGTCCACTTTTCATTTGCAATCATACTGGGTTTTTATAGGCTGCAATATAACGTCCTAACTGTCCTTATTAAAGATACAACAGTTCAAAATGACCACTTGATTACAGCAAAGTCATTATAAATGTATAAAAATGTATTTCTGAAGCGCTTGTCGCCAAGTGCTTTACAGTGGCATAAAAAGACACACAAGAAAATATAATACATATTGAAAAAATTCCAAATTACGTAATTAAACAAAAAAGTGCAGACAGGTCAGCCAAATGTCCGTTACCGGACAGCACAGGCGCGTTTCACGTGCCCTCTATACGCATCTAATCGGACCAATTAGGTTACAAAAAAAAAGGTAATTTTAGGTAAGGTAGACTTTTCCACGCACCTGTAAAAACGTTTAAATATCCAGTGAGACTTGAGTCGCAGGAGAAGTGATCCCAGAGCCGGAGAGAGAGACAGGGCTCAGTGGATGAGTGCACCGCAGCGACATGCGAGTGTGCTGTGGAAAAGGAGCAGGGCAGGACTCAACATGCGCTCACTGGTACAGTCACAGTGGGTTGGCCTATAAGGTTTTTGCCCTTCGACGCTTTCACTCCCTCCTTCCCGTGATCCCTTGAGTCTTCTTTCTCTCTCTCTGGTTTGCCCCCAGGAGAGATTAGAGCGTGATGATAGATTATGTGCTATGCTGTTTGTCATTGTAACAAGGAAGAAAGTGAGATTGCGTGTCACCTTGTAAAACAGTTTGCCCTCAGGTACAGCCAGTCTTGCACAAAGTACTTGCGTAAAAGTCATAGACAGTTATATGAAGTCAAGGGTGTAACTTTGGGTTCAACATTTAGGGAGGAGGGGGGATCGCCACTAAAATTGACATTTTAAACGTCAAAACACTTCATTTTCTGCATTGTGGTGGATTTCTCTGCACTCAATTTATGGTGCAAATGTCTTTGTGTATGTAAAGGAAATAATAATAGTTTTTTTTATTGTTGTTACCCGCTCACCTGGTCTTGCTTGTATTCAATATGCTTTAGAAATGTAATTATGGTTCCTAACAGTTTCAAGTCGCTCTTCAGGTTTGTCAGATTTTTCTGGAAAACTCTCTCTCTCTCTCTCTCTCTCTCTCTCTCTCTCTCTCTCTCTCTCTCTCTCTCTCTTTTCCCCACAGTTCATACAAGAGAAACATCCCGGCACATAGAAGAAGCAAACTCTAAACTTAAAAAAACAACAACCACAAGTTAATCTGTCAAGTGGAAAAATAGTAATTTGTGAGGCAGGTGCAGCTGGATGTGTTTTGCAGGCCAGAAACCCCAGATTTCAGAAAATAACTTGCTCAAATAGTCGTCATCTGTAATTATCTTTTAGCTCACATACCGTACATTTAAAAAAAAATAAATAAAAAAAAATCACTTTTTTTTGGCAGATGGGTCATTTATAGATCCTTTTCCCCCCTCCAGACATGTTTTAAGACATAAATAACTGCTTTCAATGATAATTTGTGCAAAAAAAAAGGTCAATTACCTTGTCAAACATCTGTTTATTGATATCTGCTCTTTGGCCATCGTTGAGAAATCCAAAATCTTTCAATATTTTTCAGTTTAACAGCTGGACTCAACATGTCTCCTACATCATTGGAAAGTTCATTCTCATGTGCATTGGAGGCTTCAAGATGTCACTTTTCATACTGGACCATAGGTGCAGATTTAAGGGGTGGGTGGGGGTGGGGGGGGGGACGTGTCCCCTAATATATAGAGAAGGTAGATTTGTCCCCCTAAAAAAAAATATGACAGACAACCCACTCGCCTAAAGAGGTACAAATAAACCCTACTTATAGCCAGTAGTATAGCCCTACTTCTTACCAGTAAATATATGTTTTCCAACAATTTCAGACACAGAAAATGAAATGAAGACGCTCAAAAGGTTTTGGGGGAGGATTCCCAGACACCCCGGTTAATGTGTGTGTGTGTGTGTGTGTGTGTGTGTGTGTGTGTGTGTGTGTGTGTGTGTGTGTGTGTTCTTGTTTAACTATATTCGTGGGGTCCAGTATACTTGTGGGGTCCTAACAGCTTTGTGGGGCCAAAATGCTGGACTCCACAAGCTTAAAGGTCTGTTTGAGGGTTAAGACTTGGTTTTAGGATTAGGGTTAGAATGAGGTTCTGGTTAGGGTGAGGGTAAGGGTTAAGGTTAGGCATT
The DNA here is from genome assembly GCF_031162955.1 of Sander vitreus. NCBI lineage: Eukaryota > Metazoa > Chordata > Actinopteri > Perciformes > Percidae > Sander > Sander vitreus. Next base: position 27,245,268 of record NC_135869.1, on the reverse strand, counting down.
TAGTCGTGATGGTTAAGGTTAGGGTAAGGGGCTAGGGAATGCATTATGTCAATGACGGGTTCCCACAAAGATAGTGAAATGCACTATGTGTGTGTGTGTGTGTGTGTGAGTGTGTGTTCAACCCCAACCCAAAGTTGAAACTAAACCTACGCCCTTGTACTGAACCACTATTAGTTTCTATAATAGTTCTCACAAAGTTCTGCACATACTGTACGTACTCAGAAGTGAAGTCAGAACACACTTGCTTTCACTTCTTAGAGCTCAGGATTGCAGTTACTATCTGGCTTCCTCCTGAACTGCTTTGTATTTGTGTCGTGAAAAGTGCTAAACAAATTAAGATTCCTAATCTTTTTAGTCACCCTTTCTATCTCATTAGCAAACACAGCTGGACAGGGAGATCCCCGTCACAGAAGTCTTATCACCAAATCCTTTATTTCCTTACCCGCCAGCTTTAAATACCTACTTTTCATAAACATTTACCAACAAAAAAAAAAAGATTAATTGATAAGATTCAATTGATTCAATTGTATTTATAGTATCAAAATCATAACAAAGTTAGAGTTTGTTAGAGTTATCTCAGGACACTTTGCAGATAGAGTAGGTCTAGACCACACTCTATAATTTACAGAGACCCAACAATTCCAGTAATTCCCCCAAGAGCAAGCATTTAGTACAACAGTGGCGAGGACAAACTCCCTTTTAGTCAACACGTTTTTGTTTATTAACAGTTTTGTTAATAATTTCAGTCATTTGTCAAGCAAAACTGCCAAACATTCCAGCTCTAGCTTCTTTCAAATGTAAGGATTTGCTGCTTTTCTTAAATAATAATAATACATTTTATTGATATAGCGCTTTACATGGAACTCAAAGACACTGTACAGTAAAACCAGCACGTTTCGCACATTAAAAACAGATGATGCAATAAAAACAAACACATAAAACAAGCATATTAAAAGCAACTGAAACGATTAAACCAGTGACTAACGGAGGATAATATGTGACACTGTTGTAGGTGGAGGGCTAATCTGAAGAGGTGTGTTTTGATGGGTGATCTGAATGTGTCATTGGGAGTTTTATGCCATGTTTCCAACCAAATGTATGCACATTTCCTCTGATGTGACATTGCTGGGATACTGGCAGAACGAAGGGGGTAAGTTACATAAGGTCAGGGCTGGACTTGGGCCTTTCTCTAAACAGGAAGCTGCCTCATTGTGCCTCGAAAGGAGTGGGATATCCTTGAGAAAAAACACAGATGAAGTCACTGGTAGGAACTGACACACAGAGGGGAAGCTGTTACGATAGAGTGACGTGCAACACACATAATTAACTACTTACTCATATCCATTTAAGATTTGTTCACAGTAGGAAATGTAGACATGTCATTTTATCAAAGGGCAACTTGGTTTTTTTTTCAACCTGGAGCCAATTTTTCATGTAACTGATGGGAACAACAATCTTTGAAATTGGTCCAGTATTGAGCAAGAAACAAGCTACAATATAAATTGTATATAATATAAATTAAAATATAAATATTTATTATATAAATATAAAAAATCAGTAATTGTATCATCGTAAAACTTAGACTTAATTCAAAGTCGTCAGAAACAAAATAAAATCAAAAGCTGTCTTGGTTCATCTTTCCACTGTTCCAACAATCACCACTCTGGTTTGGTTGAAATAAACCCTTAATTCACCCATTTACATGAGGAGATATGCTGGCTCTATACACGCTAAAAGTCCTGATTATTTACATGGAGTCTGGTGGGTTTGGTGATGGGGATTTCGGGGCTGTTTGATGTTAAACTAAAAGGATCTTACTCTTTAACAAAAATGTCTATCTCTGTAGGGATCCTTTCCATAATGTTGTCAGACACTTAGAATAATAATCTGAGTCTGTCAGCGGCAAAAACAGAACTTTTAGTGGACGGGAACTGACTGTGAACATTTGTCCTGTAGGGTTACATTGCAACCCGGTTTGTGACTGCCGGTTACAGCCTTGTTACTCAATACTGGACCAATTTCAAAGATTTTTGTCCCGAGCAATCACTAATGCGTCCGGTAAACTCGCCGTAGCCGACCTGTCGTGAGCAAATGTGACGTCATGGGACTGCCGTAACTGTTTATACTCCCGCGTGGTGGTTGCGACACTAGTTGCAGTCTAGTGGCGCTAATGAGGAAAGGCTATGCACACTTCTTTGGCGTGCGACAGGTCGGCTGCGGCGACTGTAAAAAGGCCTTTAGACACCAATGCATGCGAAAATAGGGTCCAAATGATCCTTTAAGAGACTGTTCCTCCCTGGTGGTCTTAACTTTTGTTTTGAAATAGTTATTTTCTTGAACAGAATTGTTCTTATTTTAGCTCCAACAGCTTCTCTCGCCACACCTGCCTGTCTGGGATCGTCCCCTTTAAGTGTCGGCCTGGTGCATGGTCGAGCGCTGCTCCCTGACTCATCTTGTTGCCTGAGGCCCACCCAAGTGATAACCAGGGCTGAACTGCTTCTCTCTCTCTCTTCTTTTTTTTGCGAGCCCTGTTAGCCGAGTGGCAGTTAACCCCCTGCAGTGACACTATGTGACAAGCTCTCAGCGTGCTGCCTCTGATTAGTTAACACACAAAGACATGACAGCAGGAACTCTCTGCTCTGTCTTTTCTTTTCTTCCCACAGTGGGGATCTGCTCCATCACTGCTTCTTTCCCTCAGGCCACAACTCAACTTTTTCAAACAGAGCGGCCAGTCGGGACCCACCCAGTCCTCTCACAGCCTGGGGGGGGTAGAGAGAGGGGGGGGGGAGGCGTTCAGTAGTCAGTATGTTCTGTCCGACACTCCTGGCTCTGGGTGAATTTTCCTGTGACGTTAATGCGCTTGCAGAAAGGAAGTCAAGTCAGTCCTGCTTTTGTCGCAACAGCCCGCTTTACCGTTACTGCAGCTTGTGTTGTCTCCTTGACTTGTCTGGTTGTTTATCGGTGTTTTAAGCCCCCAACATGCCTGGAAGGCACTAGGATTAGGCACTGGTTATGGTTATTGTTAGGGTTAAGGTTAGGGTTAATGTTAGGGTTAGGTGCCTTGAAGTCAACAGTCGCAGCGCTGCCTTGAAAGAGACCTTGGGGGCTTAAAACACCATCGAGCTGTCTGGCTGCTGTTTGTCACTGTTTGACTGATGAGCTTTTTGAGTAAATAATCCTAACGTTTCCTTTCTTTTTGGGACAGGGAGTCACAGATCATGTACCCCTTCTTCCCATGTTGCTACTTTAGAGGCAGCTAAATGTTTTACATACAATAATAAAAAGCTTGTCTGGGGGCAATTCACACACTGAAAACACGTCTTTGGTACCTGTTGCATTTCTCTGCTCTGAGGTGTTACTGTAGGCCCATATGATGCGAAATCACACCTCAAAATGAGATTCTCACTTCTCGCGAACAGTCAGAAACACACGGCTTCTCTGTGTAATGTTATTTTGCGAGGACAATAGAAAGAAGTCACACCTTTGTAATCAGTAGTTAATGCTTTTGTTTTTGGGACTTTTGAATATAGAGTCAGCGTGTGCTTTGAGTCAGATACAACAGATACGCTGGCTGCTCTGTAGAGTTTACACTGGGGAAGGCTTGGAGAAGAAACATTTGGGATGAGGTGTTGACCGTAAATTAGCAGTCACATAGGGGTGTGGTCATTTCTCACTTGGAAAGTGTTGAGTTTGATGTCTTGACCGTGACAATCATGACTTTTGTCTGTGTCTTATACCCCTCTCCAACTGGCCAAAAAAAAAAACATATCAGAAATATATTTATTGCCAGGTAAGTAGCACATAAAATAAACAATAAATACAGAAACAAATAACACAGACATACAGTACATACTGTACATACTCTCAAACACCCTCTAACATCTTGCTTTTGTCTGCAGTGGGAAAGGTTACAATCGGCATTCAGGTAGATACACTAATGTTCTCCCCTTTTCCGTCGTGGTACTGTGACGCGCGCTGCTTCCGTCGGTAACTTGTGTCATCTCGACAACTTGCGTTCGTCTCTGCCAAACATCCAATTAGTCGGCATTGAGTTTGAAAGAACGATATAAGTACCAGCATAGGCGCGGGAAGTGGGGGTGCTGCAGCGCCTGCATTTAGTAATTTTAAAATGATTTCACTTATCTTCAGTGTGTATTTGTCTTGACGCGACTGCGATTCAGCCTACGCATAGCATGCATGCACACTCACAGCCACACACAACGATGAATGAGTTTCTATTATATCTCTCAACGCTACTTAGCAATGTCTCAACAGAGAATTTTGGATTTTTTTCAATAGCCCAACAAGCAGTAGGCCCTATGTTGGGATATAATTTGTATGCACCGTAAGCTCAGCTGTACTTCGAGGGGAGGGGCGAGTGAGTTTTTAAAAGGAGACGGATGTAGAGTGGTCTGCAGAATGCAGAGCCTGTGTAACATAGTATCTTTAGACTCTACGTGGACCGTAGACCCCCAGCACCCCCTGCAGAAAATATCTTTTTGCGCCTCTGAGTAACAGATAAAAATAAAAATTGCCACCACTGCAACATTTTCTCTGGCCTCCATGCTGCTTTCTACTGTTTAGTAGAAAGCAAGCTAAGATATCCAAAGGAATGTGCAGCAGAGTTTGCAGTTTTGTGCGCTGTAGCAGGAAAAGGTAACGCCTGTTTTCTGGCGCTTTTGTGACATCGAGCGTTACACGAGAAAGAAAAAAAACAAACGGGCATACTCATCTACTGGTAATGGGAAAGGAGTCTGTTTTTAGCAGGTTTAGCCGTGTTTAAAGAACCCGCAAATACGCGCAAGCTTAGGTGGGAAAAGGGTATTGGTGTGAGAGAGGGGGATCGACAGGGATTAGGAAAAATGCTGCACCAGAGCCCCTTTAGAAAAAGAGGAAAACACAGGGACTCTAATGTAGTGTTCAGTACTGTTGTGGCTGCCAGAGATTTATGGGAATCCTAGAAATAGCTCGCCTTTTGTTGCTCTGCTGCCACACTGTTTCATGTGCAGCTGTGCCGGGCAGCCACCTCACTCTGAGCTCCTAATAAGGGGAAATGGGAAGAACATACGTTAATGTTGGATATGTTTCTTTTCCATTGCTTCCATGCTCCCCGATGTCAGGCCCGCTTTCCAACCCAGTCGGTTGTTAGCTTTGTATGTGTGTGGTGACATTTACAGAAACGCCATGTTGTGGTATGATGAGACTAAAGGGAAAGTTTAGACAACATGAGGTTATTCATAGGTCACAGGTCATAACCGGTTCATGTATAATTATGTTCATCGCTACAGATTCAGGGAATCTAGGCAGCTGCATGATAAGGGAATGTTTTGTCTCAGGACTGTCTCCTTTTGGAGGTCGGCGGGCCTGCCACACTTTTGGATACTTCCCAGAGAGAGATAGGCTAAACTAGGCTTTAGCATCTGTGTTTTAAGGGCCTGCAGTATGTTCACCTTGAAGGTTCAGCTAAATGTAACGCCTCCAGCATGAGTTTAAATACAGACCAGACTCTCTGGAAGGAACTTCAGAGATTTTGGACGGCACTGCACATTTACACGCCGTGTTTAAACTGTACCTAAGCTTAATTGTCTCCTCAATTGAGTGTTCATTAAATGTTTCTGTGTAAATCAATAAAGTCTCCCAAACCTTCTTCACATACAGTATGTGAGAGTTGTGCTGCTCCGGAGTTTTGCCTTAACAATGTGTGCATTTACACTATGTTTTCTGGCATTTTTTGGCACACTGCTATTCTCAGCTTAACCTGGTCCTACCAGACTCTGGTACACTAGCCTGGTCCTACCAGACTCTGGTCCACTAGCCTGGTCCTACCAGACTCTGGTACACTAGCCTGGTCCTACCACACTCTGGTACATTAGCCTGGTCCTACCAGACTCTGGCCTCTCTCCATTGACAAGTGTTAACTTCCTTGAAGGCGGGTACTCTGTTGAAGTTTAAAACTATTGGATCTGCCCAGAGTCACTCTGGATCTGCCGTAACTAATCGCTAACGTTTGGTTGTGACGTCGGCTTAGCATTGCTAGCGTTAGCCTTAGCCAACTCCTTCACCACTAACGGAGCGAGCTGGAAAATCAAACTGTTCCCGAACCCCGTGGGGAGGAGGGCCACAACATCATGGCCCCCAACACAACTCAGCAAAGATTGTTCTTTAACTTCTGGATATTCAGCAGCGTTGCCACAACGGACCGAATGGCTTCGCTCGCATCTTTCTCCACCGCCATTACTGAACTACAACTCAAACTAGAGCATGACCTCAACGTCATCGTTCTCAGACACTCCCTCTGTTCTCTGATTGGACCGGTAAAGATTGGCCGGAGAAAACCCAAGAATATACCGCAAACCCAGACGGAGTACTGAAGGAAAATGAAAATTGAGCAGAAGTACGTAGGAGGGCGGAGCCAGGCTATCCTCAGCCTACTTCACAAAGACAAGTCCTTTTGCTTATTTTGCCTGAAGTAGAAAGCATTACGCAGAGGTGAAATGCCGACCATCTCATTCAACCATTTAAAAAACTGAGGAAATGGTTGTGACATGGGTCTGACATCAGTGGTCATGAATGACGAACCAATCAAATACAGTATTCTACAGTAATCTGCTCCTATATGTACCTTGGAGTTCAACACTTTTAGCTGGAAGTGTTGAAAGCGTGTGTTCTCATTTACAGCAGAGATTATACTTTTTACGCACGCTCAGAGTGAATCAAAGGGTTTATGTTATACCAGGCTGTATTACAGAGCATATTCAGGTATGGGATGTCAGAAAGATATATGGCAATATCTCAAAACATCTCATTTAAAGCTTGCTTGTCAGGTACAGACTGCCATGAAGGTTGTGGAGAGAAATGGAAAACAGTCCATCCAGGTAAACCCAGAGAATATTGTCGGATCTATCTCATATTCTTTTCTTTCGGACTCGTGAAGCAGTCATTACTATGTCACTTCCTGTGAATCCCGGCGGGTTGGGTACACGTTGTCATGGTGCTTGAAAAACGGAGCAACTTGCCATGATAACATCTCGTAAATAAATGTTGGTCAGCAGCGTTATAGTTTTAAAAAAATATCATGAAACAATAAAGCAATCCAGCTTCCCTGGTAATAAGGCCGAAATAATAACATTAAAAGAAAGAAATATAAACCATGATAACATCTCGTGAATAAATGTTGATTAAAGCAGTGGTTATAGTCCTTAAAGGAACACGCCGACTCATTGGGACTTCACCGTATCCCCCAGAGTTAGATAAGTCCATACATACCCTTCTCATCTCCGTGCGTGTCGTAACTCTGTCTGACGCACCCGCCGCTAGCCTAGCTTAGAACAGATCCTCGAGGTAACCGGCTCCATCTAGCCTAGCTTAGCACAGATCCTGGAGGTAACTGGCTCCATCTAGCCTAGCTTAGCACAGATCCTGGAGGTAACCGGCTCCATCTAGCCTAGCTTAGCACAGATCCTGGAGGTAACCGGCTCCATCTAGCCTAGCTTAGCACAGATCCTGGAGGTAACCGGCTCCATCTAGCCTAGCTTAGCATAGATCCTGGAGGTAACCGGCTCCATCTAGCCTAGCTTAGCACAGATCCTGGAGGTAACCGGCTCCATCTAGCCTAGCTTAGCACAGATCCTGGAGGTAACCGGCTCCATCTAGCCTACTGCTCCCAATCAAGGGGGTAAGCTTCGCTTCAGAACACGAACCTCCTATGGCGTCATTTTGATGCTACCAAACGATCATCCGACGTTAGCATCCCATTGACTGCCATTCATTTTGACATCACTTTGACAGCGAATAACTTTACATCTGAAGCGTTTAAAGACTCTATTTGTCCGTTGTTTTTTTCTAAAGAAACACGACAATGTATAAAAGCCTCCATTACCTTGTACCTCACGTTATGGCTCCGTAGCAGATGTTTTTATAACAATAGGCTAACGATTGTGTCATAACCACGCGACTTACTGTCTCATAGTAGAGGAGTTACCGTATAGTACAGGAGAAGCTCTCAGGCAGTTTGGACTTCCATTAGCTGTTTAAGTGTAATTACTAATGTTAACTATCATTTTAGTGATCAATAATGAGCCTGTGTCTATGTTATCTCCTTACATATACCTACGCTCTCCGTCTCTGCTAGATTGGGAATGATTGAGTTTTCTCTTGGCACAGCTACCTGAAGACTTCCAACTTTCAGACAGGTTGCTCACGTCACATCTACGTCTTCAAGCTCAGTTGGAGGCTGCTCAGTAACGCTCAGCCATCACCAGGAAAGAGCTTCTAATATCCTTCACTGATCTCTGTCCAGAGCAACGGGCTCTGTTGGTCCATTATATACTGTCTATGCTCCCAATAAGTGACAAAATAATGCCAACATTTTCCTGCTGCGAGCAAATCACTCCGCCCAAGTAGCAGAAGTAGCAGTGCTTCGCCTTCTGAGAATATAGTTCCCAGTTTTTATACGGTTAGAAGATGGCTGTGTATCATGTGACCTTGTTATTTGTACACGCTGTGACTATACAAATCACAGGAAAATGTTGGCGTTATTTACTCACTTATTGGGAGCAGTAGGCTAGATGGAGCCGGTTACCTCCAGGATCTGTGCTAAGCTAGGCTAGATGGAGCCAGTTACCTCCAGGATCTGTGCTAAGCTAGGCTAGATGGAGCCAGTTACCTCCAGGATCTGTGCTAAGCTAGGCTAGATGGAGCCAGTTACCTCCAGGATCTGTGCTAAGCTAGGCTAGCAGTGGGGGCGTCAGACAGAGTTACAACACGCACGGAGATAAGAAGGGTATGTCTGGACTTATCTAACTCTGGGAGATACGGGGAATAAGACAAAGTCCCAATAAGTCGGCGTGTTCCTTTAAAATACAAATAAAAGCAAAGTGATAGAGCCTCTCTGCTGCAGCCCAACTAAAAGAAAAAAAAGTGTTGTGGACATGAAAAAATGCTTCCAGTTGAAATACATTAATTAAAAAAAAAAAACGTGCTGAGCGTCACGGGAAAAAAATGGGGAAAACGTGTCCGTGTGCACGAATCAATAGATCAAATTATGTTACTATTTCATGAACTACCGTGAGACTTTCTGTCCCGGACTCTCCCCGCTGTAGTCTCCGGTCTCCAGCTGCTCTGTATGCATGTTTGTTGTCCCTTTCTTTTCTTATCCAACAATCACAATCAAAGCATTCAAATTCCGATCACATTGAAACCTTAAACTCCAACCCAAGCACGGGCACAGCACTGTTTGCTCCGCCATTTCTTCTGCTCCTCATTTAATAGTTTTTTTCTATATCATGCAAATGCATGACATTTACATACAGTTTGCTTTATGTAGTGGTTCTGTGGAACGGGGAGAAATTCTTTCACCGGAACTGACCGCCTAAAAGTCTCTGATCCAGGCCTCGTGCTTTTAGAAGGGAAACACACTTGAAGTTTTTTTGTTTGTGTCAAAGCCAGACAGCCTTTACAGAGAGCTTTTGCACACTAGTATGCACTCATTTATTATCCGGATTTAAACAAAGATGTTTTTTGAATTATTGATTTTAAATCTGCTCCTCTGTAGATATTCTTTTATAAGAATCAGGAGGCGGACGGGAACGGCTTTGTTGGTCGAAGTTTCTAAAGTAAGTGGAGTTTTCTTTTGGTACAAATAAACACAGGAAGCGGCTGCTATTTGTAGCCATTTTGATTAGGCTTAAACTAACTAGAAAGAGTATATGTGGATGTAAGTTGTGTCTGTATGCAAACATAAACATCCTCATTTCCCATGTAAACCTCTCGCCAGTTCTCACTCTCAAGCTGGGGCAGGTTCTTTGTCTGAGCTCTGACTCCGGCCTTAGCTTGCAGATACATGATTGTTTAGTCATTTTCTGCGGATTCATGACTTTGTCTCAGCTTTCCTTACAGCTGTGTTTATTAGAATCCGCAATGGCGTCACTGAAAATGAATCCCCGCTAGTTTTGCAGAGCCGTGTTTTAGGTTGACCACCAAGCTCTCTTGGCCTGCAAAGAGAGGAAATCATCATTTGTTATGAAAGGAAGATAGCTCAGTTAGCGTTGTTGGCACTAAGTGCTCTATCTCATTAGTCATGAAGCCACTGGTTCTTCCGTTCCAGTTTTAACTTAATTGCTTTAGTCAGATTCACTGGCATAACACATTGTTATGTGTTTTTTTTTGTTTTGTGGTGACTCTTCGTGAGGCCCTCAGGAGCTTTTCTTTTCTTTAAAGGACTAGATCAATACCATCTGGCCGTTAAAGGAATACTGTAGTTTGATATTTTTTGGGAAATTTGCTCATCTGCTTTCTTGCCGAGAGTTAGATGAGAAAATTGATACTACTGAAGCTACAGCCAGCAGCCGCTTAGCTTTAGCATAAAGTCAGGAAACAGCTAGCCTGGCTCTGTCCAACGGTAACAAAATCCACCTACCAGCGCCTCTAAAACTCACTAATTAACACGTTATAGCTCGTTTGTATCATGACAACAGCCACCTGTTGGTTTCTATTGGCCACCAGGCTAGGGTGGGAGTGGCTTGCCTTGCGTCATGGAGCTGACAAAGAGGACGTGAAGCAGAGGGAGTGGGGCTAAGGCTGTTTTTCGGAGAGACTGACTTACAGATCCAGACAGCGAGTCCGTGAAGAAGGATACATTTCTGATTTGTTGCAATACTTCCCCACCAAGTTGTATTAATGTCATATCCGTGTCTTTGAATGTCTGCAAATGAACTGTCAGCTGAGTGTCGATGCTGTTTGACACCGCAACGAGGAGCGGGCTGGTCCGAACAACGGAGGAGGAAGCGGCGCCTGGAGTCGACGACAACGGTAAGCCTTATCCTTATCCTTTACGTACATCCTGGCGGATTAGCATATAGCTCCTGAAACTTCAAATGCACAAATAAAAGCCAAACCCTGTTGAGTTTCATAGACACGAAACCTTAATAACTGTGTTTTCCCCAGGGCTGTGGTTGTGCTGTGACGTTTGTTTAATCCGTACAAAAACCTAGTGTAAAAACGACAAATTGTATATTATTTCTTGGACAGGCAGAGTGACTTTGTCTGTCTCCCAGTCTACGCTGTCAACCACAAGGTGAGTACACAATGTCGACGAAACTCCAGAAAGTTACTGCGCCGGGCCAACTTATTTGTTAAAATGTTTTTATTAGCTTCGGACAGGGCCCTCTTTGCCTCCGTTTCCATTCTTCATGCTAAGCTAAGCTAACCAACCGTTACAGTACAGACATAAGAGTGGTATTGACCTTCTTATTTTGACAAGAAACATAATCAGTCCATCCACGATTTCGCGGCCTTTTTTTGAGATTGTTGCGGCCCAAAATGCCTGATTTCGAGGGAGCTTTTTTTGCTAAAAAATTGCAATAAAAGTTGCGATGTCTTTTGTATGTTTGTTGCAATGAAGTTGTGGGAGACGGTGAAAGTTGCAAAAAAGATGGGATTTTTTCTTTTTGTATAGTTCTTTCACAATAAAAAGGAAACTTGTTTTGGGGAGAATAATACTACTCTGGCCTGAGTTTTCCTAGTAACCAAAAAGGCTCAGGATACAGACACAAACTAATAATTTATTGAATCAATTTGAACATTTCTGTCAGTGGCTTGTTGATCTTTACATTGTTAGTTATTTTCCTATCCTGGCCTGGGACACACATTCATACGGTTTGATAATACTGACTCTAACTGATCATTGCACTTACAATAACGAGCGTAGCTGTCCTCAATTTAGGTCATTGTGTCGTCTCATCTCCTTTTTTTCCTGCATCCACCGTGTGTGTGTTGTTTGTATGTGTGTCTGTGTGTGTGTTTGTGTGTGTGCAAGCGTCAGTCGCGGGGGGTACGGAGCAGTAGCCCCGCCCGCTGCAGAGAGCCGACAGCCAGGATGGAAACGGAAGCAACTTCAGCGACTTTTAAATCGTTAAAAGTCTACATCGATGTTAAAATGTATCGGACGGTCTGAAATGTTTTGCACGGTCATTCGCTGTACGTTTTGTTGGTAAATGAGTCACACACACGCCTCGTCTTCATATCAAAAACAAGGAAATAATCAACCCGTTCTCACTCCCGATTGGTCATTGGCTCTCAGAGTGCACGTGGGACTGCTGTGATTGGTTGAAGTCGCGGGAAACTTCAGGTTATTGGTCAAATGTGCAGAAAAGTTGCGGTGATTGGTCAAAATTTGCGTGAATTGGCGCGATCGCGAATTCCTGGAGGGACTGCATAATAAACATCTTTATTTCGGGCTAGCTGTTTCCTCCTGTTTCCAGTCTTTATTTAGTCTAAACTAAGCTAAGCTAATTATATCCTGGCTGCAGCTTCATAGCACACAGACATTGGAATGGTATTAATCTTCTCATCTAACTCCCCGACAGGAAGCAAATAAGCATTTGTTTTTTTTAAATGTCAAACTGTTACTTTTAAGGTCCAGTGTGTAACGTGTTTAGTTGTTCATTATCAAAATCTGTGTTGCCCGTTCACAAACTCATGAATATTTACCACCACTATCAATTCCAAGTATTCCTATTGGCTTGCAATTTTTACATTTGCATACGCATGAACTGGGGTAGACGCTCCATATTCATGCTCCATCTAGAAATACGTTAGCAGGTAAGAGACATACAGGACATTGTGTGTGTGTGTGTGTGTGTGTGTGTGTGTGTGTATATAAGGGACATACAGGACATACTGCTCCACCTTTCACGTTTTCACTGTCACATGATGAACTAACAGCTGCTGTTAAGGAATACGTGTGGTCCTCCAAGAAGGAAACATGGAGGACCACACGAATTCAAAATCCAAATTTCAGGAACAGGAGTCTTCTTCTTCTTCGCCCAGAATAAGAAAAAGGAGATTGAAAAGAGCAAGAGACCGGCTTTTTGAAGCGTGAAGGCTACTGTAGCTGTAATACGTACTTTGAGCTGCGTGGCGCGAGAGAGTTCATTGCGATATATGATCTCAACGCTAGACGGGAGACATTCCTACACACTGGACCTTTAAATTCAAGATATATTCATGCTTCTGTGTTTTGTCATGCATATCTTTGAATAAATAAACTCAAAAAACAAACTTCAACGCAATATTTAGCAAATCACAGTGCATCAGTGATGACAGCTACGGTCCTCTTTTCTTCTACAAACCATGGAGGCTTTGTTTAGCTCCGTGTTTGGTTCAGCTTTTTAGATGTTTTGTTCTCACTGTATCCACATTCCTACGTTTTGACATTTCACCTTTCACCCCTTACCCTCTCCCCGTCCTACATGCGCTGGTAAACCCCAGAAAAAGGCACCAGGTCAACCTTGATAAAGAGGCATTCTTTCCTAATAGGCTTCCTCTGTGAGAGTTAAAACTCCAGTTGTGGTGATTTTCATGTTTTAAAGGATAACATCATCATGATGTCATCTATGTCGGTTACCAAACCAAACTGCATGTCAAAAATGCATCATGGTCAATCTTTTCCTTGTTCCTGAAGGAGTTGACATTGAGATGTTTCCTTAGTGACAAAATCCTCCACACAGTCTGTCATTTACAATTCGTTGGCTGCCATGCAGTGGTCACTGACAGGCCGGCTTTAATACTTTTTCCACATTAGCTGTTAGGGGGGTGAGATGTGAATGGGCAGTTTTATGAAAGCTTGTTTTGTTCATACATAAGCGGTTTGGGGATGAGTTCATCTTGGAGGACAGAATGGAAGAAAGAGCAAAAGAGCATTCCCACTTCAGGGAAGGGAAAGGGGGAGAGGAGGGTGGGCGTGGGCGTGGGCGGGATGTGTAACGGGGGTGAGTCATGAGAATTAGTAACCGGTCTCTGTGAGATTTATTCAAACTTCTGCAATTACCAAAACGCCAACAACCCACCAGCTATTTCGGTAGGGGTTTAGATTCTCGGAAGAACTCCCATCACTTCCACGTTCATCAAAGGGGGAATACAATCATTAACAGCTTCTTTTGTGTGATGATGATGTTGGGGAAATTCCTCATCTCTTTCTGGGACTGATCCTTGGTCTTTATCTGGGTTTTAGGTACCTCGTAATACAAGTTAGGAATTATCAAACATGGGTTGTACGATGCTGAAGATGCCCTGTACGTCTTGTGTAAGAATTTCTCCCATCTAGCGTTGAGATCATATATCGCAATCAACTCTCTCTCGCCACGCAGTATTGCAACTACGGTAGCCTTCACGCTTCAAAAAGCGAAGATGTACAAAAAGCCGTCTATCAGCCGTCATTTTTGGAGTTCATACGTTCTCTTAATACATCCATGAATTCATGTCGGAGAGTGGCGCGGACACCACGAGTGGGCATGCGCGCCACCCGACGGAAAGGAGAGAGAAAGAAAAGGAGACTGCAGCGGTACGGAGGATAATTAACTAGTTGGGATTTGGTGTGTGCCTCCAAAGCAGCTCCAGTGTTCACTCTTTTTCCAGTCTCTTGCTCTTTTCAATATCCGTTTTCTTTTTCTGGGCGAAGAAGAAGAAGACTCCTGTTCCTAAAATTTGGTGTGGTCCTCCATGTTTCCTTCTTCAACCTTGCCGGGGCCGGGAAGCGACGATACCCTTTAGCAGCAGCTGTGAGTCGAAAGGCGGAGCAGTATAGCCTGTGTGTCCCTTACTGGCTATCATTATGGAGCGTCTACCCCAGTTCATGCAAGCGCAAATGTGAAATTCCAAGCTAATAGGAATACTTGAAATTGATGGTGGTGGTCAATATTCATGAAAAAGGACAAGTTTGTGAAGGGCAATACAGATTTTTGATAATGAACAACTATAAACGTTACACACTGGGGCTTTAAAAGCACTGTGGTTCTCAACCTGTTTGGACCGAGCTACCCCCACTGCCCTGTCAGATGAACTCACGTAGCCTAACCCTTCATCAATTCCCAATGTATGTTCCAAATGTAATGTATTTCATGATTGTTGGACTGACAATATTTAGTTTGGTTTGGTCAGCAATCGTAGCCTACTACTGTAGTTTCAACCGTTTATCCAGTTTTTAGCTATTTCAACTGTTTAATCCAGTACTTGTTTTATCTTACTATTTCAACCATATATCCATTACTTTTAGAAAATCATTTGAACTGTTTAGCTAACTATTTCTACTGTTTAATCAGAACTTTTAGCTTTTTATTCCTGCAATGTATTCATTCATTTTAGCTAACTACCTGTTTAAACTTCTGTGCTCGCTTGCTAACAAATTTTCACACACTCTTAATATACACATAACTGCAACATGTAGTGTTCACGTGTTACAGCTGATATATTCTTTTGAGTAAAACATCATTTATTTATTTTTCAAATTAGTTGAGCTTCTCCACAATCTTTCCACGTACCCCCTGGCTAAAGTACAAGTACCCCTGGTTGGGAAGCACTGTATTAAAACACCAAAACCACATTTGTTGGGCTTTATATGCAGCTTTTCCCAGGACAAAATCATAAATGACTTCCACCAGGGTGTTAGTCAGTGAATGAAAGCCTGCATGGCTGTATATAAAGGAAGCCAGGCAGCAAACAGGTAGGGGCAGATTAGTAAAACAATAGCCAATCTTATATGTATTCAGGAAATGTCGCAGATATCAGCCATATACCTCATTTGCTATGGCAGCTATCACTGTCATAGCAAATGAGGTAATAGTGATTTTAGTGTACTTAGCATAGCGACTAAAAATACCCTCTTACAGCACTCCATTGTCTCAGTTCAATAGCTGTACCTTTCAGCAAACACCGGCCAATCGCCACACACACACACACACACACACACACACACACACACACACACACACACACACACACACACACACACATTCCTTCACGAAACGATTGTATAAGCATTTCACCTCCCATGAAAATAAAGTTGTATATGTCACAGACCAGACTAGAGAGGCCAACTTCCTATGAAGAAGGCTTGCGTGAAAATTAATTAACGTGAATCTGTCACCATTATCATTGAAAACTGTTTTATGTGCTGTGCATGAACACAAAGTTTGACAGGCGTGGCAGGGCTTGTCTGTATGATGATACTTATTTTTTGGCTCTATTTTCCTGATACTATGGTGTCAGGTTCAGTTCCCATGGGCTTTTATGACGTATTTTGGGGTTACTTAGACAACCCCACAAAATACAGAAAAACACATATAATGCAAGCTGCATTATCTATATAAATATAGAATATTAATATGCTTGGTAATTGCATTACATTATATTTGTTTCTTTGGCGTTATGTGCTGAATGAAAGCGATTTATTATATATGATGGGGATATTATGAGCCTCTTTACACATCTGTTCAATTACAGAGTAGACAGATAAACAACATTTGTACTGCTACATGAAAATCCTTTGGTGTATTGAAGCACATTTTGACTTGCCAAACACCAAAAAGACCTCCCAAGACGACGTTGCGTAATGAAACAAGCAAAAAAACGGTACGAATTCATTACAGACACCATAAAGTCCGACATCTTTCCCTCGTGCGTGTCTCTCTGCTTATATTCGAGTCACATTTTGTGAATTAAATATAATGTGTACATTGTTACATAGTGGTTCCAAAAAAAGCTGAGCTGAAACCCTTCATTACGAGCGTGCTCTGTGAGTGTGGTGTGGGCCCAGGCAGGGGGAAACCAGCAAGCTGTTTGGCTCAGCCAGACCATCACAGAGCCCCGGCTGGATGTGTTTCACTGATCCTGTACTTAACTGAAACCAAACGTATTGTTAGTCCCTCTCTGGTTTCATGTGTGTCTGTCATAAAAGAGGAGAAAGAGAGGGAAAGCTGGCCTAATGGGAGGCTCTCTTGGATGGATTTAAAATGTCCTTCGAAGCTTCACTTTGAAGCCTGTGAAGTGTGTGTAATCGGTCCAATCACTCTAATAAGGAAAAGATAAGGATGCTTTTTTAATTACGGGGTTGTAGTTGGGGTTCTTTCTCTGTGGTTGCTTGCTGCTGCACCCTTATGTTTTCAGCAGGTCTTTGAGGTCCTTGGATCATTCTGATTTATGGTTGTACGTAGGATCTACGCAGAGCCTACGTAAGAGACCTACGCCGTTGTGAGGTTTTATACGTGTGCTCTTTTGTGTGTGCGTCAGTCTAGCCTACTTCTTTCAGACAATAGCAGAGCCAGTATGTGTGTATGTGTGCGTGGGGAATGTTTGGTAGAGCGAGTGACAGGGATTAGCTTCGTAGTAAGTACCGACTCTGGTGGTGGAGACGGGGAAACAAAGTGTCTCCCCTGGGCTTTCTGACCATGTTCGGGAAAGCTGTAGCAGGAGAAGTTAACCCTCTCCTCGATTTCATGTTGTTTATGGAGAAGGAGGACCAGGAAATGAGTAGGAGGGAAATGTGACGCTACCAAGCCACAGCCGAGCAGACCATTCACAGTTGTGGTCTGCGTCGCGAAGCTACATTCACACCAGGCTACATATAGGGTCTGTATCTACACGTACCTACGTTCATACCTACAGCATAGATTTAACAAAGAACCATAAATTGGGCATTATTGGCTGTTCCCCGTACAAAACATGGCACCGGACTATGGAATGCTTTGCCTCAGGATTTGAGAGCGGCAGCCTCTGCTTATATTTTAAAAAAACAGCTAAAGATGCATCTTTTTAGTCAGGCGTTCGATAAGAGTTACAAAGATTGGAGGGACACATGTTGCAGTGAGAGACTGACCTTCGGACTCAGGGAGAGTCAGTGGAAGAGGGTTGTTTCTTATTTGTTGTGACATTTTCCCCACCAAGTTGTGTTAATGTTATGTCCGCGTCTTTGAGTGTCTACAAACAACCCGGTCTCACGCCAGTTTGTGAAATGGTCACGTTATTTTGATTTATTGATTCATGTACAGGTCACGATTTTCTTTTTCAGTTTCATGAACTGCCATGACACTGGGCTGCTTTGGGGGACGCAACAACGGGGAAATGAAATGCCACACGCCAGCGACAACAACGGGACGGTTGAGGTTAGGAAAGGAACCGTAACACGCAGGATATGCTGACAACAACGGGACGGTTGTGGTTAAGAAGAGAATAACGCGGAAAGGAACTGCAACGCGCGGGAAGTGATCCCCAGTCTCCTGGGTGAAAGTCCTGTGAAGTTTGACCCATCCTCCACCCAGACCAACCTCCCTGCGCGGATTTTCGCCTTATCAATACTACTCGCTACCGTAATCGTTCTGTGATCACGAAATATGCTTCCCATTGAAATACATTACTTTAAAATTCATGCTCATCACACGAATGTAACGACATTAACGTGTTCAGTACACAAATCAATAGATTCAATAACGTGACCATTTCACGAACTGCCATGAGACTGGGCTGCTACAAATGAACCGTTAACTGAGTGTCGACGCTGTTTGACACCAGAACGGATACCAAGCTGGTCCGAAGAGAAGAACGGAACGGCGGCCGCTACGACAAAGGTAGGTCTGTCATCTTTACCTTCAGTTGGGCATTTAGCTTTTCTAGTTTTCCTTTGTGAATTTTTGGGTTGTATTTCATCCTTACTGACGGTCATCCAGGATTCATAGAACCGTAGTTACATTCGTAACTTTCGGATTTTTAATGGGAATCAATGGGTTTTCATGTATTCATTTATTTGGCCTGTGAAGCACTTTTTGACTCTGTGATAAGTTCTATATAAATAAACTTAACTTCTCTCTGGTTACAGGGTATTGGATCATTTTGTGTGTTTTGTTACATAGACTCTCCCCGTCATATGTCATTTCCTATGGCTGAAGCAAGAAATGTGTATGAAGGCCATACAATAACCTGGTGCACGTAACCAGCAGAACAGGTCGTTTGTCTTTGGCACTCGCAGCGCTGATAAACCCATTGCTACAGGAAGTGAATTGCTTAACGTTTTGTGGGTTCTTGTGTTTTTATTGGCTGACACATGGCCAACCTCTGGAACCTATTAAAACCAGCTCAGCCTGGCGCACACACACACACACACACACACACACACACACACACACACACACACACACACACACACACACACAAACACAATCATAAAGTGTGAACGCTCACACGATCACACATACTGTATACACATACCAAAACACAGTATGTGTCACCATGTGAAAGCTGAGTTATTGAAGTTGTCCGCAGGCTGCATGCTCGCTCCATACTTGTGGGTGATTTAGGTGTAAGAACAGGCATGCATCTGCAGAAAGCTAAAAACTACAGCGCCCTTATGTTATAGGAAATTACTGAGCCTTTTATAAAAATTAAACCATTTTTGAAGTTTCTGAAGAGTAGAAACTCAGGCAGACAGGGTAAGGGATTGTAAAGTCTTAAGAGACGGACTAACTCATTGTCGTTGAGCAAAAAGAACAAGTGTTGAGCATGATCGTACTAAAAGTACGCTGTTCATTGAAGGTGCTCACATTTTTGGTTAACAGTGAACTGAACGATTCACGCTGTAACTTATGAACTTGAACAGGAACTTCTTCCTTCACTCTCGCAACAGTTAACGACATTCACGCACTGTGTTTTGCGGCAACCAAAGATTGGGAGGTTCTATTGGAATTAACATGTTGATATATGCTGGCTCTATACACGCTAAAAGTATTAATTATTTCAATGGCGTCTGTGAATTTTGGGGGAAATTGTTGGGTCTTTGTGAGAGAGTGTGGTACTTTATCTGTAAAGTGGGTTTGACACTATAAATAAAATGTAATTGAGTTTGGTGATGGTGATTTCGGGGCTGTTTCATGTTAAACTAAAAGGATCTTACTCTTTAACAGAAAGGTCTCTCTCTGTAGGGATCCTTTCATAATGTTATAATGTTGTCAGACGCTTAAAATAATAATCTGAAAACAGAGAACATTTGCTCTACAGGGCCACATTGCAGCCTAGTTTTTGGCTGCAAGTTACGGCATCCTTGCTCAATACTGGACCAATTTTAAAGTTTTTTTGTTCACATTTGTCACTTTAATACCAATGCACAGGAAAATAGGGTTGAAAAATACCAAAATTACCCTTTTAAATGCTAATGTGAGCAGCTCTTTAACCTTCAAACTAACTAAAGATGTACAAAATAGTAGTTTCATGACTTTTTTTGAAATTGCAGCAACAATAGCTCCAGTACTGCCGTACTGACAGATGCTCCATACTGCTGTACACCTGCAGGGCGTTGGCTGTGTTGGAAAGCGTTCCCTATCTTGGAAATAATGCACTATATAGTGTGTTTAGTGTATAGTGTGTGTATTTTGTAGTGGTGTTTGAATTATCCACGGTTAATTTCATTCCCTATATAGTCCACTATAAAATACCCACAATGCACAACTAATTTGAGTATACATAGGATGTACCCTACAGTTCACCCCTGTATACCCCAATGCAATGCGACGCAAGGATATTTTCAGTGTGTGTCCGAAATCTCGTTTGGTCGTTCCCTATATAGTTCATTATTTAGTGAGTGAGTGAATGAGGGAACGGTTTCAAACACAGCTCTGGTCATCATGGCCTGTCACTCTCTGATGTGTTGTTTCCACCACTAGGTATAAAACAGTTGTGGGACTCCAGTTGCTGTGAATGACGGCATGTTCTTTGACTCTGGGCGGTATAACGGTGACAGGACCCAGCACATGGCGACCAGGGGACCCCAGCACCCTACAGCCATGAGTTCTGGCTGTGTTACTGTTGGCTGTGAAGTTATTTGAGGCATTCCACTGTAAAACCTCACCAGGAGACAAGGAGTATATTCTTTCCAGCCCTTTTTTTTTTTACCCTTGGGGGCTGAGTAACCGTAGCCCTGCATGAGAACGCTTGCAGCTACGCACCTCGGCCTCCGCTCTCCGTTCCCAGTGACCCGAAACTCTCCAAAAAAAACACCTCATCTGGACACTTTCACAGAGAAGAATCACTGCTCCGAGCTATCAGATTGCGTGACATTTTTTTGTTGCTATTCTTTCTCTGATTAGTCTCATCCTCGTATTGTTTATTATGACGAGCTCTGTCACTTCTGGAGAAAGTAATCTATTTGAACACATGGTTGCTGTTACTAATATCATGATTATCCTTGTGAGATTCCACTCTCTTTAGGCTGATCTTCTTTGGAAACGCCTCCAGTGTTCTCGTCTTGTATCAATTGAAGCCAACTATCCCTCCCTCAATCCCTTTCCCACTGTCCTCACCGTGAGTCACATGTTTATGCATGTCTCTCTCACCACTTTTAGGCCGATGCCTCACTTCACTTAATCGCTATAAACAGATCACTGCTGCGTTTGAGTCGAATGAGGTTTAAAGATCAGATGGAGGGGGCTTTCTTTGTTTAAATACGAGGTTTCGTTGGGAAGATTTTGAGGGTTAGATGATTGAGCAGAGCAGGAAGGATGGGGGAGCCGGTTCTGTTTGGATAACCGTTTTAATGAGATGATCCTGCCTCCAGCCAGCTCACTCATGTGTGTGTTGTTAAGATTTAAGTATTGTGGTGGAGAACAGAAAGCGCCTGGACGGCACATGTAGCGTCCCTCAGAGAGAACTGAACTGAACTCTGCTGAGGCACGAAATGTTGTCTTCGAAGTAGGCAGGTCATCGGTCATCATTCTCCCAAGACTGTGTCCCACACACACACACACACGCGTTGTTCCCCAGTGAGCTCATCCTCTACATCCATCTCTATAAATATTTGAACGACTAACTTTATTTGCTCCTAGGAATATATTAACCTGTCACAGGACTCGGTATCTGTGGTAGGAAATGAGCAGCCTGGTAATTAATTTCTTACACTGCGGCTTGTCAAAGGAGTCATTAAGTCCATAAATCAGTGTGCCGACTGATGATACTAGGTAAGAGAGGGATCCTTCTCTGCTTCTCTCGGGCCAGTTGTGAATGTATTCGGTTCAGCTTGTTTAAAGCATAAGTTTGGATCCAAATACAATTCTCACGGGATCTGGTGATCATGTCCCGGGAGTGTTTTAATCCAAACCAATCTTTTTCACAAACTTAACTAATCGTTTTTGATGCCTAAACTTAAAGGTGCAGTAGGTAAGACTTATAAAACTACCCTTTCTGTCATATTTTCCTGAAACTGACCCTATGTTCCAGTAGAACTACATGAAGCAGGTCAAGTAGGCACCATCTAAACCCTGTAGTGTGATTTGCAAAAATCCATAGCTCCCTGTTCAGATGCACCAATCAGGGCCGGGGGGGTGTCTAACTGCGTGTCAATCACTGGTCATTCACACGCATTTCATAGCGTCCTCCCCTCCCCCTTCAGGTCCAGACACCCAGACCAGACGGCCGACCATCGGCAGAAAAGACAGTTGGACTGATCAGTCTCCCTGAGTTGGTCAAAAAAGTTCCTCAGAACACACGCTCATCCCGCTCCCCGTTTCTGGGTTATCTCTCCACCAATCAGATGGGTCATTTGAGTCTGACTGCCGGCAGTGCCCGCCCCGCCGATTATACATGTCAAATCGGCCAAAATGAAGGCCGACGGCTCCTCGGACAGACGACGGCACGGAACACACCGAACAGACTCGAGTCACCGACCTCCCCAGACTGTCCAATGGCCGATTATCTCTCGGTGTGTAGTAGGCTTTCCCTAGATAGGTTTCCTCCCCTTCCCCCCTCACACGCGCTCTATCGTGCACAGCTCTCCCTTGTGGGGGGAAGGGCTTAGGAGACCGTTTTGGGCTTTAGCAGAAAGGGGGGAGGGACTGAGAAGTTGTCGATGTTCAAATTTTTGGGCTAAGTCCTGGATCTTCACAACCCTCGCCGCATGGCGCTCAGTGGTTCGGTCCGCTGCTGTTTGAACAAAAAAAAATAACCTTTCAATAGAAACCTGACAAGAAGGATTTTTGTGTGATATGATTCTCACATGATCTTGTAATATCGCGAGAATCCAGCTGCTGTGCAGAGAAGCAGTTTGATGCACCAGAACGAACATTTAAATCTCTTGGCTGGAGAAAAAAACTGAAGTCGTCTGGCGAGGGAGTGTTGTGAGGAAGCAGCGAACCCTCTGCCCTCAGACCTGCGCAACATTTCGGGAGGTTTGCAAGCCGTGACACGGGGCATTTCCTCAGTGAGCTGTGGCAGAGAGTCTGAGGGTGGCCTGATTCTGTTGTTTGTGGTTTCACAGTTTGCTTCTCTGTGTAGTTCTGTAAATGGAAGGAAACACAAAAAACACATACCCACACACCACAGGTTAGCCAAAGGTTGGCAGAAAAAAAATTGCCTCTTATTTCACATATTTTCACACATTTTAAATCCACTTGTGAAACTTTTTTCTGAAACTTTACCTAGAAAATAAAAAAATAAAAAATGTTCACACATCCCCACGAGACACCATGTTGTACGACTAATTGTTATCACATTCTCATTTCTCTTTGTCATCGTTTCCTTCACCGTTGGACACGATTGGGCAGCTCCACAAGTGAGGCAGGGGTCTCAAAGAGAGAGGAAGAAGACCTTCAGAATGCTTCTGACTCACTGGTAATTTTAATGACCACACACACACACACACACACACACACACACACACACACACACACACACACACACATACACACACACACACACGAATAGACACACATGCACACTTGCTTGCATGCCCATACTTTGTTGTCCCAGACGTTAATTGCCACTGAGTCACAAACCTGTGTCGCTGCCGGAGCGGTGAGCAAAGACAAAAGCACTGTGACAAATATTGGGCTGAATTGTCTAATGGCAGGGCACGCCTGTGAAATGAAAAGACCGAGAGCGATGTGAACCAGGCCTCTGGCGCAAAACAAAGAGAGGATTTGTTTTGTTTTTCAGACTTCCAATTTGTCTTTGTGCCAATGAAAAGGGAGAGGATTTGGATGAAGGGTGAAATATGTACACTGTGCAGCAGCTGTGTGCAGACCAGGCGCTTCTTACTTTTGTAATGCTCTGGTTTCCTTTTAACCACCGATCACTATCAGCATGTAGCCTCTGTGTGGTGTGGTGTGGGAATCCTGGTGAAGGTGCACGTCATGTAGCACTAAACTATGCTTTCACATGCTGGACCACAGAGAAAATAAATAAAAAAAAGAACAGGTAGAAAGACACTAGTCAGCAGAGACACAGGCCGGCAGAGTTCTCTCAGCGAATGAGTCGAATGAGCTTTATTTTATGAATTAGCTCTATAGCTTTAAAGCTATAGTGTCTCGGATTGCCAGACATATCTCCACAGCGCTGTGGAGTAAGGTCTGGCTACACCACAGATGCGTTCTGGGATAGGAGGGGAAAAAAACGCTCTGGGTTGTTTTGCATTTCTTTGAACCAATCACAATCATCTTGGGCGACGCTAAGCTCTGGACGCAGCGACGGTGGCTCTGCTAAATAGCCTCAGGAAGGAACTGGTTCTGGTGGAACATTTGGACCCCGCAAAAGAAAACGCCACATCCAATATTAAATTAAGTTAACTGTTGACACAATACAGTAACGTGAGCTATTTAAATTAGCCCACCAACCGGTCCCAAAACATCCCAGTTAGAGAGTAAATGCCGTAAACTAAATCTTTACAATCGTTCCCCGAAAGAACCAAGCAGGCCGGCCTCGTTGCACGATCCAAATGTTCTTAAAAACTTGAGATTTTCAGCGTGTAGCTTGCTAGCTGGAAGTTTGATGTTGTTTCCCGTAGCGATGGGATTTCGAGAACGCCAACACAGAGAGAGAAGGTGAGGGATGAAGCCTGACAGCTATAGTGCGTAGTTTCTGTCTCCCCCATGAGGAATTCTAAGTAATGACAACAAAACTGTCGGCGCATCCACATGATACAAGTCTTTCGCCATCGCCCACCGCCCCCTACCCCCACCCCCTCCTCCACGCAGTTGCTAGTGGCCAAGGAGCACAGTATGACCACATAACTCCCGTTTTAGCTGAGCTTCATTGGTTGCCAGTGAAATTCAGAATACATTTTAAAGTTTTACTTTTTGTTTTTAAAGCACTCCACGGTCAAGCCCCTCCGTATATTTCTGATCTCCTGTCCACTTACTCTGCTGCCAGGTCACTCAGGTCCACAAGGACCACTTTACCTGTGCCTTATTATATTCATAGAGTCTTGTACACTTGATTATGTATTTTCAAGGCATACTGTTTCTGCCTTCCCTGCTCTACCTGTAAAGCACTTTGGGTCAACTGTTGTTCGTTTAAATGTGCTATACAAATGAAATGACTTGACTTGAC